>NW_007360621.1:21223-52145 GCF_000192795.1 Vavraia culicis subsp. floridensis | reverse complement strand
CCAGCAACACGATGCAACACCTCAAATTCATGAGAAGATCAATTCCGACGTCTACCCAGATTATGACCCTGAAGATATTCAGAGTAGTACCGATATGGCCGAAACATCTGACTTCGACCCCTTGATTATATCCCCTGAACGGATTGCGATTGCTAAAAAACTGTCATCGTTGGATACTCAACACAAATCTGAGCTTACGAATGGCTTCGCTTTTGACCATACTAGTGATAGTCAAGAATACCAGGATGCCATTGACGATGATGAAGAATTAGAAGGCGGTTCTGTCGTTGCCTTGCTAGAGTTCACAACAGCTAAAAAGGACAAAGTTATGGAATCTGTACGTAAAGCAGATCCCAAGGCCAACATCATTGTACCGCGTGGGCCACATCAGGAGAGAGCTCGTGCCCTTTTCAATGAGTCGCAATAGTGAATTTGTCGTTGTGAGTGAGCAGTAGCGATGCTTTTAATTAAACGATTTAAGTAATTTTTAATATAAAAATGGATGTCTCAAATATCATTTTTACCTGTAAGTCCAAAGACGAAAAGTTTCTTGGGGTGTTTCCAGAGCGGAGAGTCGTGCAAGTGATTGCAGAATATCTTTCTGTCGCGGTGAAAGTACGCGCAAAGTGTTGCACGAATTGATATACCGGTTTTCTCTATGGACAAAAGAGGTTAATGGCCACGGTCGGTCCCGCCAGATCATAAAAATGCGTTATTTGGGTGTTGTAACATGTGAAGATATAAATATACGTACTTCTAGCAAAGAAAGTTTGGTTGAATGGTATGAGAATATATACAACGCTTTTTTAGTAAAAAAGTCACACATGCCATCCTGTAACAGCTATTATATTTTTGAAATTGCATTTTTATAGAAACAATAATCTATCATTACGAGCAATAATTCACCTGTCACGTTTCATCTCATGTATATAAAAAATTGTATCCAGAGAATACATGCTTTTATTCATACTTTCTGCTGTCTCGGATTCTTTCAAACTACAAAGTGCTGCAATTCCTGATTTTTTTGTCGGCGAAAACCAGGCTAAAAAGCTCACACTCGTTGAGGAGCCGTTTGCTGATGTCTTTCTTTTGGAATTTGCAGGCCTAAGTAGAGATGACTTTATCACCGTTCCGACAAAACATAGTGTAATTTGGGAACTTGATGAAGCTATGGGTAATTTGTCCTACACTGATCTTAAACATGGAGGATTGAGTCAAAGATTCAAGATGATAAAAAGGCCATTTGGATTGTATAAGATTATGAATGGAGTAAACAGTTGCATCACGTTGAACTTCCAAACAGAAGATTTTCGCAAAATAACGTGCAATGACGACGATCTAAAACAATATTTTCGACTAATTCAGACGTCCAACAGAGGATTTTAAATTAAATATTTTCGTTCTATTCTAAATATCTGGTAAGATTGTCTTTTCAACCAAGTTATTTTCAAGGAATACTTCAACGGTTGCTATATTGTCTTGGAACACATATAAATTTTAGCCGACTCAGCATAACTAAAATGTTACACCCGGATAGTTATCTACGTTTCGCTTGAAAACAGCGATACAATACATCACCATCTTCCCATATAATAAAAAGACAACTCGAAATATTATTGGTCAATTGGACGAATAAATTTTTTACCCCTTCAAGAAAAATCAAAAATATATATTTCGCATCTTCAAGCAAATAAGGACTTCAAAACAGTTGTTTAGTTCGTTTTCTTTTGAAACGCTCAACCACCATACAACCTTAAAGTTAAATGATCTCTCGTTGAAAATTAATTTACAGATCCTAGCACTTGATCCAAAACCAATGAAAAAACATAGCACATTATAATGAATAAAATGTTCAATGGATATTCGAACTTTGTTTCATTTTCTAAATGAGATAGCACAGCTATTTTATCAAGAAAAATCCTCTGCATACAATTTTATCGTGGTAATAACCTCTATTTGTATAGAAAGGCGGAGAGTTGCATGTTACACGAATCATTCAGTTTTGGCACTGAAAGCGAGAATAGTTGTGTTGCTCCAGATTGCTACTTCTGATCTGATGTATTGTAGATGAGTATGAACACGATTGTTTTCATCCATTAACTCTGATTCAACATCTGCAAAGACATAAAACATTACTCATGAGCAGATCAGCGTAATTTTTTTGTTTTAGCTTTAATATGTTTTCATATCAATTAGTTATGTTAACTATATTATACATTGGCACTGTGACTATCGGCACAAAGCAGAAGTGTTATCCGCGATCTCATACACGAAATTTATAATCTGGATTATCTATCGATTGCAGATTACATCGTTACAATGACAATTTTGGAAAACGCAATAAAATTTGTATAAGATTGAATGTCAAGGCAAAAAAACATTAAATGAATGGTTCCAGGTGTAAAAACTGCTTAATTTTGTTGAATTGGATCGACAATCCTGATTAGTGCAGAATTAAATAAAATGATTGGTAAATATAAGCCAAGCAAAAGCAATAAATTAAAAAATATCACTGAAGCACCATTACGAAACATTTATCTAAACATTATCATAAGGATCAATAAATATTCCATGTTCTCAGTTGGATTGTTCTATACCGCGTTGAATCCTTTGCTGGACTTGATTTCTTCCCAGTACATCCATTTGCCCGTTTATTTTCGTGTATTTTACTGTTTTTTCTGCATCCTGGTTGTGACATGGTATGAATTCCATCTTATCATTGCTTGAGTGTTGCTTGTTGCGGTAACATTTTTTGCACAGACAAATCAGACAGAGGAAACAACAAAGCAGCATAACGATCAGAACGAGAAAAACCGTGGATAAAAATAGAGTCATGGCATGTTTGCACGCAAATTCTTCGATCGTTTGGTTTTGTTTTATAGAAGTGCTTATATATTCACTCCCAGTTCCACTTACTAATTTCTCTGCTACGATATTCGTGTCAATGATCGTATCATTAATCAAGTCGTTGCTCATGTTACACCGCTCATCATTTATTATTAAAGCTCATATCGTTCCCATTTAAGGCAAATGATGAAAATCGGAGATCTGGAAATCGCGCCCAAAAGTAAATAACAGCCAATAAATGATTGAGTTCCCCTGAGAGTGCTCTAATTATTTGGCTAAACATCACAACCATGGGACAAATCGAGTATCATGCTGAACCATGAGACATATGGCGAAACAATAAGGCATTTATAGACCCTGTTTGTGCATGTTTTATCTCGAGCAAAGCATCGTTGAACCACATCTATTCTAAAACCCAAGTCCATTGAGTTGGTCACCTTGAATGAGTATGAGTCATCTAAGAATTACCAATTGTGGTTGCAATTCATACAATTTTTTGCGATAAAGCTCTTGAAACAACCATAACCGCATTTTAAATGAACACAGTAACATGGTATGATGATTTTTCGAATCTTTGTTACGGAAACATAACCATAATATACTTTGAAAAGAAAGATTGAAATTATATGATTTATCGTATATCATTACATTCTTTCAATTTGGAATATCTGCTGATTAGTTCGTAAAGAGCTGATGCCATAAGCTAATGTGTTTTGTGGATAGTATCATCGAATGTAGAACTAAAGGAGCGTTTGCCTGTTATACAACATTCAGAGAATGTGTGATGCATAACTGGTACAACTTGGAGACTGTTCGGAATTTTTATTGTTATTGTTGTAACCATACCATCGTTTTTGTTTGGGCGCCCAGAGTTGGCTACGTTAGCAAACGTTAAGATGAGCAATTCCTAGAGGGTTTTATGGTGTTGATCATCCATATGACTTATCGTCGTTGTAATCTGCAGTTTGTTCCTGTAAACCATGATTAAAAAGCGGGAAGAGTTAAACCAAACAACATTACAATCGCATTATTGTATACGGGCATCTGACATGTGGCCATCAGAATTTGAGCTATAGCGTATTACACAGCGTCTTTTGCGATACTGTTCGCTATTAAAAATTGTAAATAAGTGAAATAGAATCAGTTGAATTTATTTATATTCACTTGTAGCTTTTGATTTTGCTATTCCCTTTTTTGTCGGGTTTCCACCCGATTGTGACTTCAAAAACAGTTCAACTTTTTCGTGTATACCCATTTGATCCAACTTATGTCCAGAGATCACATCAATCGTTGGTGACAGCACCAATTTTTCATTTCTTTGACTCAGCCATTTTTTGTGTTGCATTTCGTTGCGCTCTTTTAAATCAATTCTTTGTTTTTTGATGATGCCTACTTTTTGTTCTTCGGCAATAAACGCTTCTCCATTCATGTTTTGATGTTCGACTATCGCTTCTGTTTCTTGTTTACCGTTGAACCATGCTTCTTGTTCTATGATTTGGTTTTTGGTAGTCAGCAATCTTTTAATCCTGTCATTGCGCTTAAAATCACGTTCTTTTTTGGAATGAAGCTTTACAGTCTTATGAGCTGCTTCCTCAAGCTTCAGCTCGTTTATGTTCTGTGTATTTGTATTTTCATGATTATTTTGGGATGAAGCCAAAATTTTTACTTCCTTATCGCTTCCTATTATTATAGGCTCGAACGATAATCCCGACATCGTTTCCCATTGTTCATTTTCTGTTGCTAAAGTCTTACACCTATTCGAAATTTGCCTTATCTCTGGTCCAATCCTTGTTGATTGCGTAAGAGGATTTGCACCCGGGTATTCACCAGATGAATTTATGTTAGCATTGACAATTTTTCTTATTGTTGTCTCATTTGTTGATTCTTTGTCTTGACATTCAGCCTCGAACAACCAATCTTTTATTGGCATACGACTTCTCTTCAATCTCCTTGTGTTTACTCTGACAAAATCCAAGATGTAGTGGTTGAACACGACAACCATGATAATTATGGAGCATAGGCCGGCGATAACACATACTATTAGCAAGAATATTTGATCTGTTCTATCTATTTTGTACGTTATACCGGTCCGGTCTTGGGATGATGACGCCTGCCATAGATAATTCATTAGTCCCTGTAATAACGATAAGCTTGAGTTGGTTTGTACGACGTTGCTAGGCAATGCGTTGTTAGTTAATAACATTTAGTCAAAGAATGAAGAAGTGTGTTTAATATTTCAAACACATTTTCTATAATCGGCACTTTTAAAATTAATTAGATATGACATATTGGTAAATTAAAAAATGCACTAATGACTCTATATAGATTGATTTAGTCTTTAAAATTGGGTTAAAACGTTATTGCACGGTTCGTTCGTTCTGGTGGTTGAATTATTGCCCGTATTTTTGTGAACCAATTTTCTCAATTCCTTTTTAACTTTGGCATCATGGGAAGGACATTTCTCAATTTTGGATACTAAACACGCTGTACAACGAGTTGAAAGAAAGAAAACATATTATTATAGTTGTGAGAATGAGCGTTGCTGCAATAAAAATGAAGTCATCGGTTGATGTTCCTCTAAGAGTATTTTGATGTAAAATTCTGTAAGAAAGTGAACTTTATGCCTTTTTAATGCTGATCTCGATATCACCAAGGGCCTGTTTGCCATCGGGACCATTTACTTTTGGAGATACAATAATGAAGATCTGGTTCATAACCACCTTGCACCCGCTTCAGCCGACGAACAGGTGCATGAAAGTATATTTATGACGCATTGTATACGCAAACTAACCAAAAATGATATATATCGCCACGTAACACCACGAATTTGTCGATATGTTTGCGCTGAACATTTAAATCATATCCACGTTTGTAATAACACGATTCTGATAAAAATTATCAATATAAAGAATTTATCTCTGAATAGGTAAGTGTTTATTGTTTAATCACCTTCATTTTCGGGTATTTGTTCATTTTTCTGAACTCATAGTTCGGTGAATCTTGTTTTAACATGTTCTCAGATGTTGCGAACAAAAATCTTTCAAAATTGGTCTTTGTCCTATTAACAACAGGTAGAAACGGTTCTCTTCACAGCAATTTGTTTTTACATACAAAAACATGTTGTGCACTAATTCACTGCAACTCATTATGTTTTACTTATACGATTTGTCAGCACATGTTGATTAAAGCTTTGGTAATTGCCGTTTTTTGTCAATAAATCTCGGAAGTTGGATTAAGACGAATAAACTGACTACCAAATTAACAAGCCTACGAAGTAAAACGGTCGTTTGTTATGATTCGATTAAAAATCTGCTGTTCATAAAATGATAAAATAGCTCAGATAGAGCAAAGAAACATTGTTTTGTCGGTAAAATATTCTGATGTGCTTGTGTGTGAAGTGAAAATCAAACAGATCTTGCACAAAAACATATTCTGATTCTGGATGATTACAAAAATTGGAGCGATATCAAGAATTTAACTATTTAGCAGACATTATTTACCACATTTACATATCAATGACTCATTTAAAATTAGAATGGTTCTTCTCTACTACCACTGCGACTTGCTTGAATATTCACGGTTCAGAAATCCACTATTTAACGAGCAAAATTCATAACATCGACAACACAACACCAATCCAAATTGATTCTATGCATAACACGTCTTTTCACTGCTTGCATTAGCTTTGCGCTCGCATGTGGATCTCTTTTGGCCGTGTAAATGAGAGTTTTTGTGGTTTTTTTCCTCTGCTAGTTTCTGCATTCCATTCTTTCTTTGCTCAAACTGATTAATGCCGCTCACCAGGCCCTCGACTAAATCACCTGAAGTGCCGCTAACAGAACTATGCTTAGATGAGTAGTCACTCGCATACGAACGAGATCGTGGTTTTCGAGGCTTTGCAATGGCTATTGATGAATATGAATGTTCGATATCTGAGCCACTATCACTCGAATTATCTTTGTAAAAAACACCATCGTTTCTCCGTTTTAGTTTCCGTTTCACCTTCAATCTAGTTCCATCAATTTTCATTCCACACTTATCCGATAAAGGCTGTTCTTGTGTTTTCGATTTTGTTTTTGAGCCATTTAATTCACGTAATTCTATTTTTGAGTTCGTTGTTTTTGCACCTGACCTATTACCTCTTGAAGACATAGAATATTCGCTTCTCGCACCACTTAGTACACCAGAGGAGTCTGAGATCATGCTTGGTGCACCTTTTGGCGTTTTTCTCTGTATTGGTGGATACATTGGCGATGTGTTCATTGACAAATTCTTTCTGCTCACAGAACCTGAAGAATATCCAGAACTGCTTGGTGCACAACTTGCTTTTGAGCGTACCGACACATTCACTGTGGATGATGTGGATTTATAACTTTGCAGTGTGCTCTCCCTGCCACTATCCAGACATATACTTGATGGATAGCAAGACTCGCCAGTATCAGAGGGAATTATCCAATGCGACCTGCTATCAACGCTGATTCCCGCCACACTCTTAACATTACCTGCATTCCACGGTCTTTCGTCAGGATTGACACTATCATATCCATGCACACGTTCACTTTTATGTAAATCGGCCATCAGTTTGTCATAATTCACGAGAGACAACATCTTTGATGGCTTTTTGTTCTTGTTTTTATCAGCAGAATATTCATCTTCGATAGATGACAAGGAGTCGGTCTCTGAATTTTCTCTATCACAACAAGTGTCGCAGCAGTCATCGCTAAATTCTTCATCTGTGTCCTGTATTTCGTGGTGTTTACAAGCTGATGAACATTTTTGGAGCATTTCCTTCTCATCTGAAAAACCGATGTGTTTGTGAGGACATGTCTCATCGCACCTTTCTTCCAAGATTATGTACTCACTTTTCTCAATTTTGTGATTTCTTACCTTTGACCACCCGTTGGTTCTTCGTATGTGCAGGATTCTAAACATAACGCCTATGATGAAAATAATTGCCATGAATAAAACACTATAGAAAACTGCAGTGTTCAATAGTTCGAACTGTTGGGCATATTGGACTGGATTCAGCGATCCCATACCAGGTATCGACTTCTGAGGTGGCTGTGGTTCGTCTAAATTTGCTCTACGGAACCGTTTTATCATTTGCTCAGGTGTTTGGAGTGTCATGACGTAGTTTGATAGCATTTCTTTTAATGATGCCAATAACTGTAAAAGGAAACAAAGAATTATGAATTATAATTAGCATGTTTACGGCATATAGTAATGGAAGTCTGAGATTATACTATGATGTAACGTTGAATAATCCGACAGTAATATTCTCAAAATTTATAAAAGTTTGAAATTCATTTATGAATGAACTGGTTGATGATTAGCATATCTAATCAAGAAAAACTCAACGAATTGGTTGTTTCTTTGATAAGCACGTTTTTTTCGTTCAATTTATGTTTTTTGTAGCCGTGAATAATTAAAAAGGTTATTATCTGTTCAACCATCATCTACCTAGCACTTTTTGTTCAAGTTACTCGGACACATTTACATCAATTATGTTTAACTATTGACTCGATATAATTTTTTAGAAGTTAGAATTGATATCATATAGCTCGTTACCACTTCAAAATAGGTATCATTGACCATCTTGGTCGTATATTTTGTTTATTTTAATTTCGCTTACTCGATATTTCTATTCATATCGTCTGCAATAACTGTTGTACATACACCAATGCTTCTCATTTGCCATGAGAAATGATCGTGATCCGCATGTTCACAGGTATTTGTCCATCATACAGTCATCGTAGTTATCGGTCTGTAAGATGCTGATTTGACTAATCTCACCCACTAAATTGTGCTAATCTAACAAAAGACGGAAGACATAAATTTCCTTGGTCCCATCATGGTTAATATCTCACCAGTGATGTTCAACAGGCCTTTAGTCTCGAGTATCTTTGCCATGCATGCAGGCACTTTGATCCATGCTCCCATTCGATCTGCACCATTGCGTTTATCGCTTTGTGTAGAACTTGTATCTATTCCATCCCACATACCTTTTTACTTACTTTTATCGATACGAATACGTTTACATACTTTCAATTCTTTTATCACAAAGCCAACCGACGTATTTTCCCTGTTTGTCACGCTCTACAACTACAACCAGTGATTAGTTCATAGACACATCAATATCGATTTTTTTGATATTTGATGTGTTTTGAAAGTTGGAAGTAGTGGCATATTGTGTACTTATGCTAGTAATCCACGAATATCAAATCTTGACGAGGTAACTGCGACTTACATCATCAGCAAAATCGAAATTTTCGTCTCTAAGCTGGTGATTGTGAACAAGGAAATCGTTAGCATGCAGGATACTTGATAAGAAAGTGTTCAAAAGACAGTGCCATACTGTTCGTTTATGAGAGAAGTTTTGATCTCGAATCTTCTTCTTTTACTACACGTCAAAAGCCTGCGTATAAGTAAGTACATATGGTTATCCCAACTTGTGTACATATATCTATGCATGAATGCTTCGTCATGTTCTGATATTGTTAGAGACCAAGTTGGCCACTTTTACGACATACTGTTTTTCGTGTTTCCGACTTTTTATGCCAACCTTGATTTTTGCCAAAACCTATTTTCGAAGAATTGGGAGAAGGATATAAACTTAAAGTACATAAAAAATAATGCCATATTCATACGAATGCTCTCTCAGCAGCCCAGCGATTCTAAAGTTGCACTGAGGGGAAGCATCGAAAAGATTTTTAGTCCCAAGATTTCCAAATTGGCAGAGTCTCAAAAACTAAAAGCTGTTATATGCGATCACGTCGACAGGTTAGATGAAAAGAATCCGGTTCTCATGTCGCTGAAGGCCAATGATATATATAAATTTATCAAATGCTATCTGTTGGGAAGAACATGATCATAATTATCATGGATGATTTTCAGGCAAGACCCCCAGAACAATTTTAGTAAAAGTATTGGTTGCATGCCATATCTGGGCGCTCTTACAGATTTAAAAATCTTTTATTACTCGTGCTCTATCAGATCCAAACTGTTCAGATGCTGAGCTCAGCAGCTAAAACCCAAAATACAACAACAAATCACTTCGGCAACACCGACAAGATCTGCCTTATTATAAGTAACGAGTCTAGTACGGTATTAACTAGTATGATTTGCAGTACCACAGGCTTAAATTATGGAATAATAATGAGCTGATAACCAGCAAATGCCTCAAAAGACCAAATAGTGGGTTTAGATACATATCTTTTCAATGTATGTTTACTTACAAATACAAGAATGGTACTGATAGGTACATTTTCCGTTTTACACAGTATTACTGTTCAATACCAAGCCGTTTTTCTTTTCATTCATGATATGTTTGTATATATCCTTCAAAATCGCGTAATTCATAGTGTGGTTACCATTCATTTCCATAAAAATAATATTGCCAAAAAACCTGTTGTAAACGGAAACAAGAAAACGGACAAATTCAAGCGAAAACACTTCATCATTTTTGGCGCATATCATTATTGTTTTCTGCGCATGGTTTTTCTGGTAGAACAAATGTGAACTCAGATATGTGCACATACCAATGACAGCCATAAACTTTTCCGAATGTGTTAGTGCGGTATAGAGTGCCATCGCGCCACCTTGCGAAAAGCCGCATATAACTAATCGCTCCTTTGGAATTTTTAGTTCATCAATGAGTTTAAGGATTGTTTGGCGTGATTCATCCATGCTCTTACGCTCTTCATATATAACAGTCTCGTCGATTTTAAACTTATACCATGCGGTTACCTGCACCGGATTGTAAACAACAACCTCTTGTTTGGGAGCTTGCAGCAAAATAATTTGTGTTTCCGGGTATTCCCTTGCGATTGGCTCGAAGTACCCTATGATGTCTTTAGTCTTGGTATTCAGGCCATGCAAAAACAATATGAAGCTTTTTAAGGCTGTTGGATTCAAAATCTCATAAAATAGTTGCATGCGATAAACAATCATGTTTCTTTTATGTAACGCAATTTTACCTTTAAGAGCAGTATTTGTAAAAAATGATATGATAAATTACTGCACAACAAACAGTTTTCTGTGATCTTTGCTTGATGCAGTTGTACAACATGTCTGGTGAAACGCATTCTGATTAAACTTTACCGGATTGTGTCCAGAATTGACCAAAAAATGAATCTACACCACTATAATTATTTATAATTTTGTTAATAACGAACTAAATGGCATGACATGTGCGGCTCCAATGCTCAATCCCAGAAAGTTACTTTTGACACATTTGCGTAATATTACGGTTCTGTCTAGTACCTAACAATAGCAACTATTAATGCATATAAAACTTTTATTTGAAATGGTTTCCAGTAGAATTTCCATTTTTATTCCAAATTTAGCCGTTCAAGTCATGTTAACTAGGAACTACATCACTGGTTCACTGAATAACAATATTTGCATGCCAGTCAATCTCAATACGTCGTACACATGGAATTCGATACAGGCCATGAATATCGATAATGGTATTCGAGATACACAAAATTATCTTTTTTGGATTACTACTTTTAGCTAAACACGAGTTACCTGGATCGGGACCGAGTACTAAGAACTCTGTTCTTTTTGAAAATTAGATTCATTCACCAAAGTACATTTCAATTGATTGTTTATATCGTCATTGTACTATTATGAGGTACGATGTAATTTAACTGATCGATAAAAATTTTTTTCTCGCACGAATTGTGAGTCATAAACACGAACAAATTTTTAAAAAATCAGGTTTCTTGACAAATAGATACATGAATCATAAATCAGGCTTAAAGTATGGTGTAAACCGAGTCTGTCCAGAAATATGTAAGCTATAAAAGCAATGTGGACGCATCAAAGAACATTGTGCAAGAAAACACTATTCATTGTAGAGAACTACGTAAAAAGCTTCATGTTTAGTTGACTAACCCAGTGAATCTAAGTAGTCCATGCCAATTTTCTCCCTTAATTTGGGTGACACTCGTGCCACCTCTTTCAAAGCTTCTAGCTTGGCTCTGTTAATCGGTGGCATTTGTTTGATTTCACTATGAGTGGTTAGTAATTTAAATAGGTTGTTGATGTCGTCGTCGGAACATTGAATTGCAATTATTTTTTCGCTATTAATATCAACAGAAATGCACATGTCTTTTATCATGAACCGAACTTCTCCTTTCGGCCGCTGCACAACCATGAATAATTGATCCTCCGTCTTTTTTTCTTTGTCAAGATAGATTGTAAGACCGGCATTTTGTTCTGTCTTCAATTTCTCCATTTCAACTGTAAGCGTCATATCATCGGCTTGAATGTACTCCTCATTGATTTTTCCACTCGCCTTAAGATTAAATTCGCTTGCTTCTTTAATATCATCAACAAGTTCAGGTTCCTTATTTGTCTTTGATTTTGCCATAAATTTTTTCGTAGAAACGTTCTGTATGTAAAAAGAATCTGCAAAAGCAGCCAGAATATGAACAAAAAACATAAAATTATACATATTTGCTTTTTTAAAGAGAACTAATGCAGCATACGTGTGAAATGTCAAAATTATAAAAACTGAAAGTATGAAATAAGAAGTCTATGACAAATCTTGTGTCCTTACGTTCATTACACGTTATTCAATGCAAGAACCTGCATCTAATACGATACAATGGTAGCTTTTTTCGTGAACTATGATATTTCTCTTGTTTGCTATGTCCTAATTACATGCAGGGATAGTAGGCGTTCCGAAACAATTTTTGATGGAATATGTTTTTCGAAAAGAACACTCGATAACCATAATTGAACATATAAAAGAACGAATTATGATACATAAATCGATTATATATGTATTTTAAAGTCATGCTCTAAGAAATAGTGCTGGTTTCATTGTCTGTATCATACAAAGCATAATTAACAGATATGTTGCTAAAACGGTGCATTGTTATCAATTTCTCATTGTAAATATACTATCTGGCCATTATTCACCTGTCAGTAAGCTTACTTGCGATATATGGCTGTACATATGTTTGATTTCCACAAGATTAAATTCACCGATTTCATAAATTGGCACATTTTTGGTAGAATTTACCCCGCTAATTATTTAGGAAATAAACAGCCTTGCTTACCTTTTGAGCGATTTGTTCAATGAAGCATTTTCAGTAAATGCATTCCCTTCAAATGAAGCCTACTTTCGATAAAGTTATGTATTACGCACAGAATAGATATAATTTCAAGGTTTGGCATTCACAGCAGTTGTAATTTATTCATTAATTTATCTTTATAAACAAATGATTGTATATACGTAACCCTATAACACAGTAAACATATTAATGTCGTTCAACAACGTGGTTGCAGATCCCAAAAACATTGTGCTCATCGATCACACATTAAAGTACAAGAAACCTATGATAACACTATCGTTTGAGCCGTGCATGGTGACATCCCTAAACGTATCAAACAATAGGAACGTTTTAAACGTAAAGCTAAAAAATAGGAAAATATCGTTCAAAGACAAAGTGTACATTTATGAGATCATGGATGAGCTGAAGATAAAGATTGGCGATATTGATAAGGAAGTTGCAAGGGAGCAGAAAATTGCTGAGCATCCCACAGAATTGTTCGTAACTAAGAATACAAAGACGTACAAGTACGCAGGCAAAGATGCACCAGAGGACGAGGATACCAGCGAAAAAAATGATATGGCTGACGAGGACCACTTTGATACCTATGGGGTTTTTAATGTGGCAAATAACGTTTCCAGAGATATCTTTGTACAGAACAGTGGATTGCCTGTAAAATTGCTCAATAACATTGTGCTCTGGGGAATAAAATTGTCGAAAAACGAAATTGATGATTACTACCGCTCCATAAGTGTTAAATGTTCCAAAGTGATCAAAAAGTACTTGGATTATCACAAAATGAACTATAGTGTCGCATATGAAGATGAGATACTCACGAATATAAGAAAATTGCTGAAAAATGGTGAAATAGGCGAGATAGAAAGGATTTTAAGGAACATTCTTGAAAATAACTCTCAGATGATCAACAATGGTCCCTACGAAGTGAAAATAGATACTAACAACGCCGCAGATGAGGTTATGAGTGGGCAGTGCTTTTACATCGAGGATGAGAGTTGCCAGAAAATCATCTCATACGATAGCTCATTCAAAGATTTGGGTATAAAAGCGAGTAAACACCAAGAACACGTGAGCAATGACGTAAATTTAGCAGCTATCACGAATTACTATCCAATGGTTGGTAAGATTTTTTTTTTCACGCTAAGAAACATTTTATACATCGTGAGAGAAAGTAAAATAATCAAGAAATTGGAAATAAACGAGCTGAAATGGATAAACAACCATAAAATAGCTTTTTACGATAATAAAATATTGCTGATCGGTGGCTCGCGGAGTATGAGTGGAGTCGATGAATATAACACAATAATTGAAATCAGATTGAACGATTGGCAGCCTGAGCTATTAGAAGATACGGATGACGATAAAAATGATATTTACAACTTTGCGGATATTGCTGAATGCACAGAAGACTATGAAATCAGCGTTAACTCGGATTTCTATCCCAGAACAAAATTTAATTCTCATCTCTACGGCGATATACTGATCGTGATAGGCGGTAAGTACGGCAAAAGCCGTCTGAATTTTATCGAATACTATCATCTAAAATACAAAAAAGTTGTAAACCAGGTACCATTTCCCCTAAAAAGCAATGATCTGAGAATCAACAGTGTACTTAAACAAAAAACGATTCTCATAGTTTTTAGCTTTGATACAAGAAACTTACTGTACGCATTCGAAATAGAAACTTTTAAATGGGAATATATCGCAAATTTGGGGATAGATCTCCGAGCTAGCTTGGTATTGGGAACTGAAGAGAGTGAGTGTGGTGTGGGTATCGTGAGAAAAACACGGATGAATGGTGAAAAAGAGCTGTATAAGAAGTGTCAGGTGATAAGTTTGGGCATAGCGAATATGGAAAAGTCTCCAAAACCAAACTATCCGAGTGTTTATAGCCAAACCAACATAGATGAAGACGTTTATACTTTTTTCATTTTGAAAGCATCCAAGCGCTATACGGTGACAGTAAAAAGGAGAAATAAGCTTGATTTACTCGATGAATTGGTAATAAAACTGCGCAGCTATTTCTTCCTGCAAAAATATGATTTGGAGTATGCGCAACGTAAGATTTTTCCATTGGTGAGGAGAAATGAGAAGTTCTATAGGACGTTGATGATAAAGTGTTATTCGGAGGAAAAGGTGTCTTTTAATGATATTTTTGAGGAGATAAGTAATTTTTTCGTGGAAGACATGCGAATGCCAAGGGAGAATGTAGAAGATTTGTTCAAATAAATGAACCTCTAAAAATTCTTGGGTTGTTTTACTGTTGATCAGAGTCGGAATTCTAGGCTTTTTAAATTTGTTCTGAAAGAATACCGCTGTTACTCCTGTTTGGTATTTCAAATTGATGGTACAGGATAAGGGATTTTCCTTCTGCAACGAGAAATAAAGAATAAGATAAATGTGGCTTGAGTAGGTCTTTTGTATCAGTACTATACTTGTAACCGCATTGCGAAAGAAATTTCATTTATACTTGTTGTCTATCGTCATGATGTATTTGCAACTTTTGAAGCTTTTTATAGGTTTTTAGAACCATGGCAGTAAAATAAATGTGGCACATCGTATCAAACTTGATATTTCCTCGTTTGAAACCAATTTTATATCCTGATTCTTTAGAAATGATTGTTTGGTGAACTGATAATAAAGATTTATAGTGCTACCATCACACAGTGTTTTTCGATGTTCTGTTCGTGTCGTTAATGAACCATTTAATGTATTGACTGGCGTATGCATCATAAATCACAAAGTTACTATTTTTTATCCATTTATAGATGTGATGTCATTTTGCTGCTCACGCAGACCTGTTTAATTAGGAACACCAGTGAGCACCAAGAATTTTTGGATAACAATACGTAGATTGCAGTTTCACGACGTCATAAATACAAATACCACCTAGTTGCATCGAGAATGTTTCAGGTTCTTTATATAATAAAATACATGAAAGCTCACAATGATGATCATATTTATCGGTCTAATGTCAGCACACGAATTTCACCTGAAAAAAATCGATGGCGATCTGTATGTGGGCGAGAAGGGCGAAGATATAACATTGGTGGAACTATCCGGGGCGGATACATTCGAGCTTAAAGAAACCGGGATCGTAAACGAAGATTTTATCCGAGTCAAGTCAAAAGACAATTACGTTTGGGATCTGAAGGGCGGTGGTAAAAAACTTATATACTGGTTTAATCCACATGGGGGATGGAATCAGCAGTTTTCCCTTCATCAACGACCGGAGGGACATTTTAAAATTGTTGCTTCAAATCAGATGTGCGTTACATATAACACACTTCTCAACTACTTCGTGATAGACGATTGCAAAGAAAAGGAGGAATCTCAGCTATTCGATATGGTAGATATTGGCACAAAACCACAATCCAAATCAAATCAGACTGAGAATACAGATTTGAAGTCTTCAGAAAAGGCTGTTATTGATCAACTATCAGCACGAATTTATGAATTGAACCATCAATGTAAGATTAATGGTGAACTAATAGCAAATCATCCAAAAGAGGACAAACATGAAGTGTGCCATTCAACCAAAATAATGCCTACTCCTCCATCACCACCTCCTACTCCCGATACAAGTTTCGTACCTAACATACACCCGATTCGGCATCGATTGTTCAATAACATGCTTCCGTAGTAAATAAAATAGCTGCAAACTATTGTTCTCGCTTAACTTACAAGAGTTATGTCATTCTTCAGCATGGGATACGCACATACTATGATACTATCGTAGTAATTCGCAACAGATATCGAGATTTTAGATATTTGAGTTGATCACAGACAAGCATTCACAGTTACCTGATATCGATTAAATCCATGTCAAATAAATAATAGTCAGAAATGCCGATTATTCCTACAAGTTATCACTTATGAGCGAATGATATTTCGAGCGAATGTATGGCACCAATTTTAGCAAATATTAAATTTGATTTGCTTCTATCTCAGCTATAAACATTGTTTTGCACGTATTTTAACAGGTATCATGCTGGTGCACGTATTCACAGAGTCAATTTGTGTTACGGTGCCCTTAGAGATGCTTTGGCGCATATTAAACCAATACTTGATCAAAAATATTGGAAAAAATGACTTATTCTTCGCTGTATACGAAACAGGACTTACATTTTTTGGCAACAATTATTTTGTTATGACATCTACGATATCCACGCATTCTTGGTACTGAACTTCAGTACTTTTGATGCGCAATCTTGTGTCCAACCCGTATTTGTGTTTTTAAATGTGTATTGGGTGCGATGTCCGTCATGTAAAGACCCGAAAAATACATTCTTAGGACCATTTATATAAATTTTTTGAACATTCCGGAGTACCACAGCAAACAAAGCGGACTGGCGGTGTGATGAAAGTTCGACAAAACAATTGATGATTATACGGACAGCTTAGTCTTAATTATTTAAGACTTGTGGTTTCTTTGCGGTAATATTCGCTCAACACCGATAAATGTTGTTATTACTTGTATAAATCTATTCTTACATTTTCTTCCAATGGCACTCAGCCCAATAATCATTAATGATTGTGTTTCACATAAACTTAACCTCGAATTATCAGCTCAACTTTTATTTAAAACCGATTATCTTGATAAAATGAAAAGTGGGGAGAGCGAACACAATTTCGTTACACGTATCAGTCAAAACAAGTTATATGGTCTAACACCTGGTTCGATTCCGAATAATATTCTCTTTATCTTTGTTTCGTAGTGGTAGAAACTAAAATAGACTACGAAAAAATAGATTTTTATTAGTGCTTCATTCTATAAAAGCTACAGATCGTGTTTTGGGTAGGATTCGTTCGATATTTCTTGAAAAACTGTTGTTTTGGCACGCAGAGAATCAATACTGTTTATTTTTGCTGATTGCAAGGCACGAATGGCCGTGTGTGCGAAGTTCTTCTAATCAACGATTACTTATATCTAATCATACAATGCTATCACCGAATTAGTTTATCTATAGTTTCTGTCACAGAATAGCTTATTTAAACAGCGGGTGTTCTTTGATTATGTTTGTATATCTCGTCTCGCTGTTAGCATTCAGGTTCCAGCTAAAAAGAATTGACCGCGACACTTACATTGGCCAAAGTAACGGAAACATCACGTTTGTGGACCCAGACGAGGCAGATATTTTCGAGCTTGAGAACACCGATCACCCAAATGAAGATTTTGTAATGGTGCGCTCCAAGGATAACAAAGTATGGGATATATCTGGCAATGCCACCAAACTCATTTATTGGTCAGACAGACATGGGAAAGTCAACCAGCGGTTTACGCTTCTAGAGCGACCACAGGGCCATGTAAAGGTAGTGAGTGATATGAAGCTCTGCATAACATTCGACCAGTCAGCCAATAATTTCGTCAGAGCGCCCTGCGATGACAATAACCCACACCAACTTTTTGATTTTGTGGGCGTTGAAAGTGAGAGCCAACCGGAAGGCGTGGTTGTGGAAGAATCGAAACTGAATGCGCTGAAAATGGCAGCATCGAATTGTCCAGAAATAAGAGATATGCTGGGTATGGAATTTATAATGGGAGTGTGAGAGTCATAGGGAAGTATGGCATTGGAAGATGAAGAGATGGTGCTGTCAAACAGAATTAAATAAAACCTACTAACTTATTTTCTTGGCAGGTGATGCTATGAGCTTTAAGATTGTCTGAGAACTTGAATCAATTATTTGATGCTGTCCATGGGACAGGTGTGAGCAACCCATGAATATACGTGAGCGGAAAGTTTTCCATAGTATACACAAAATTCTTTATACCGCACATTAAAGGACAAATATAGTTGGAATAGCCTTTAACACGAGTTAATGATTGATCAGAAAGGATGTTTTACTAATTCTCATTGTAACCAATTAAATACTTGTGTTGGAGGCAAACCTTTTCATTTCTTATGTCTGTGAGGTGATAATTGAACCGGCTTTCAAAAAATCTTTTCCCACACCCTTCCTTGTCTTTCCATCGCTGATAAGCAGGAAAAGCTTTTTTAGCCGTGATGAGGGAGAAGAAAAGGTGCAGGGTGGTATTACGCACTTTTCACCTCAATATCATCTGTGCTCGTGGTCTAGTAACGGGCATTGTCAAATGATAACCGCGCAAGCATTCTTTACTGCATAGACAAGAAGTTCATATGGAGTGCTTCACACTGAACTGCCATAGCTCATCAGCGAAGAACTCAGATTCCAAGGCATCGCATCGGTTCGTGGTTTTCTCCGTGGGTTAAGCACTCGATTTCTAAACAATTTCGCTCTCATCCGGTACAAAGTACGTTATGAATATTTTAGCAGATCGCGAGAACGATACAACACTTTCTCACGTTCAAAGCACGTCCTTTTTGTATTTGACCTACGCATTGGCGAGCCCCGCTTTCTATCGCCATTGAGAACCCGTTCGAGCGAACACCGGTGAAATGGTAATATTTCATTACCTGGGCAGGAGACCCGTACCAACGGGCCTCTGCAGCACCATCATGTGATGAAGAAACCGTTTTGTTCTATGATAACTCAGAGAGATGGCACTTCCGGCAAGTGCCGTAAGTTCAAAAGCAGTTGTTCTTAAAACAAAAAATGGAGCAACACTTCCTGTGATACGGAGCGCCTGACAAGCATATTAAACGCATAAACCGCCAATACATGAGTTGAACATCAAATTACCTCCTTTTATTTCCAAGACCATCTAAAACCTTTTTTATATCTCCATAAACCTCTTCAATACCTCTGTTCCCGGCAATCTCCGTTAAAACCTTCCTTTCCTTCAAATGCTTGACCACAGGCAACGTATCCTTCATATACACCTTGTACCTCATCGCCGCAGTCTCTCTGTTATCATCCGACCGCCCTTGGTTTCTTCCCACGATTCTTCTCACGCATTCCTCCTCATCGAGCGAGAGAAACACCGCAACATTCACCTCCTCCATAGACTTTGCCTGCTTCATAGTTCTGGGATACCCATCCAAAATGTAACTACCAGGCAACTTCGAGTGCATCATCTCGATAATCAGATCATCAGGAACCAGGCAGCCCGTGCCCATGTACGGCTTTATCCTCTCGGCGAGTTCGCCGCCCTCTTTAGCAATACTGCGCAACATATCGCCAGTGCTTATATGCCTTAGATGATAATCAGCAGATACCTTTGCGCTTTGTGTGCCCTTGCCACAGCCTGGTGGTCCAATTATTAAAACTTTCATCGATGGATTACCGGTTTGTTTAATTTTTATATTTTAATAAAATTTTTGTTGCGATAGCGAAATGATACGCTAAATTGATTGACAAGAACGGACAGCAGAAATAGACCGCATACACCACGCCTCACTACGATGCTCCTCGTTCGAGTAGCGACCCCCATTTATTAAAAAATGTCATGATGACATGACAGTTTGGTTGCCGGTATCAAGCCAACCGCTTTTGCTGCGCTCTGTGGCTATGAATGCATTCTTAGTGTTTCAGCGTTATTCACACGGTATTTTTACGTTTTTGTGCTCGTCATTTTATTTATTTTGCCTTTTTTTATTTCTGTAACGGTCTTTAACAAATTTAGCTTTTCTTTTAAATCACCAACACAAATATTCAACAAAGATGGGCACCATAAAAAGTCAGCTTGGTGCTTTAAACCGTGTAGAACGTAATCATTTCCGCTTCACCGTGCAGCACAAGTAGGCACACTCTCCATTTCCAACACACAATTTTTAAAAACTGTTTATATGCGATTGCACAACACATCCGCATGCTCAAAATATCTTTCCTAATGCTGATAGCATTACAAACACGTATAAAACGATCAAAAGTGTGGATCAGTGGCATCAGCATCTCTTTTTTTACCGCGTATCTCCTGTCAATTAAGAAAATTGTGGCATCCGTATCAAAGTATCGAATCGCTCGCAGAAATAAGACGTAGAACGCAAGTTGCACGGCGTTTATTGCCATGTTATCTCTGAACACTCCTAAAACGGACCTGTTGAGAACTTCACAACAATAAATACTTTAGAAAAAGGCAAGAGATCAAATGCGAACAGAAGTATAAATAAAAACATTTGTGGCACCAAAAGAGTGCATTTCTATTGAGCACGTGCACAATTTGTTCTTCAAATCGCTTACCTACATCTTCGCACATTAGCAACGATAAAATGAGTTTATTCCCGAAATATACCGAGTCAAGTGCAGGAATACCCAGACAGGCCCAATTTCCAAGCGGTAATACTTTGCAATATTTTTTATTTTATTCTTTGGTTGTTTCAGCGCCATGGAATGGCGCTAACTATCGGTTTCAAATCTTTTTTATAGTCTGAGTTGCAGTTTGTCCATGACTCACGGGTATCACTTCATAGAACGTATGCTTATTTTGAACTATAATACGTTGATATAGCGTTAAATACATCAGTCCGCTTTTTATTGGAGAAACAGGCACTAACCCTGTACATCAATAAAAAGGAAATGGAATGAATGCACACCAAATAAGTAAATACAATGGCGCACCACTTAAGGCATCTTGGCCGAGCGGTCTAAGGCGTCTGACTCAAGTTCAGATTTGGGTAACCAAGCGCGGGTTCGAATCCCGCAGATGCTACTTTTTTAAGTAAAGTGTGCCCACAAATTGCGTGCCATTTCATTCGTGCGTCGTGACCAAAGAATCGTTGCTTTTTGCTAAAAGCTGTTTACTTGCCTCTTACATAGCACACTACCCAAACAACACCTTGGTTAACAATGCTGCCACACTTCACAGGCACAATGCCCCAGTCATCAGAGGCCAAACTTTTTTAAAAAATGCCCAGTACAATGACAGATCACCGTTCGACAGAGAACGCACCATGCGCCAAAAACAACATCTCACATAGAATACAAGGTTTAATCAAAGACTGTTCCGTGTCGCGTGATCATCGCCTACAGACCACGCAGCCCCATCCCATCTACGAATCGATCCAACACGCCACAGCCACAGCCCCATCCCATCTACGAATCGATCCAACACGCCACAGCCACAGCTCTATCCCATCTACGAATCGATCCAACACGCCACAGCACATACACCAAGTACATCCTACGGCTCCGCTTTAAAAACAATTCACAAGCAAGCACGCCTCATCCTACATCATCATTATATAATTTATTTACCAGCACAGCAAAACATCAGTCCTTCCCGACCATGACCTGCATCAAATTGAAGAAGAACTTGGGCAGCTGCTCCTCACCAAACACGAGCTCCTCCATCAAAAAGTCTGGCAGCTCCACGCAACCATGCTCGATCAGTTCGTACTCGTAGTTCTTGCCGTTCTTCACGAGCCTAAAGTTTATGTATCTATCGTATGCGCTGTACGTTACGATGAAGCGGTCCTTCGCAGGCTCAGTAACCGTAAAGCCTGTCAATCGGGAGGTAGCGGATGACGCGTTCGTCTTAAGGAACGCATTCTCTTCCCTGTACGCCTGCAACAGCTCATTTTCTATGTGAATGATTTCGTTGATAGGCGAGCCCGCATCACGCACATCTCTCCTATCTTTGGTATTTGCCACATTTTCTTTCGTGTCCGTAGCACTGCTCTCGTCATGAACGTTTACCATGTTCTTTTTCGTGGCCCTGCTACCTCCTCGGTGCATGCCGCTGCTCATGTCCTTTTTATCGCGTCCAAGCGCTTTCCTTCGTCTGCTCCTCCGCTCACCAACCTGTTGCTCATCCTCTCTCCTCGTGTACACGTCATCTCCATGCCGTGCCAAGCCACCACTCCGCTGCTCAACACGCTCATACTCGCCACTCACATACTCAACAGTCTCGCCATCGTCACAACCCGTTCCTTTCTCATCATCTCGCTGTATGCATCTCACCTTCTTTTTTGAGGGTGTGTAAAATGCCACTTTTTTTTTGCGCGGCGTTTTCATTTTGAGGGGTAGCCGTAATTTTTTGTGTTTGTTTGTTTCGTCTGGCCGTGGTTTGGAGGTAAAAAACAAACGCATGGATTTGTGGAAGGGCAGCGCTAAAAATGAAGAGCTGCTTTTGTGCCGTGTTGAGCGTATTTCATGGTTTCAATTCTTTTTTGCTGCGTTTTATGTTTTGTGCCGTTTAACGTCAAATTACGTGGTAATTCCTATTTTGTGATGTACTTCAATAGTTCGTGCTTTATAATTCTTGACCATCCCTTCCTCAGTGCTGTGTTTCACCGCTTCTCTCTCCACTTTGTATCTTCGCACTTTACTCCCTGCACCGCACATGCCCACGCCTCTGCACCACGCATTAATTGGCCCAAACAATTCCGCTGCTACCCAAAAAATTTATTTTTTTTCATCCCCAAGAAAAATGGCACTCGATATCCAAACACTCGCACACTTCAACAACAGACTGCTCAACCGCCAGGAACTAACCCTGCTCGTATCACATCCCGCCCAGTCCTTCAAAAAGGCTGATCTGGCCACCGTTCTCAAGAAGAAGTACAATTCCAATTATGTGATAATACACGGCAGCAGGACCGAGTTTGGCACGTGCCAGACCAGGACGGTAGCGCGTATTTATGAGAGTAAGGAGCAGTTTGAGAAGATTGAGGATTGGTTTGTGCTCATAAGGGAAGGTATGGCGAAGAAGGATAAGGAGGCGAGGAGAGTCAGGAAGGATAAGAGGAAGAGAAGAGTGGCAAGCTGGGGAAGTGCGAGGAGACAGGAGAAGAAAGCGGAGAGAAAGCAGAAGTAAAGATTTGGATTGTTGGATGACTGTCTGCCGTTCCCTTTTTATGGCATTTTATCGCTGTGCACCGTGTTACGGATGTATTCCTTTATTATACGGTACCGTGCCGTATGCGTCGTACTGCATGGTCATCTTCCCGTTTCTCCACCAATTCTCATCTCTTCATAAATTTTATGGTATCCCCGTTGTTACGAATACCTTGCTATGAGAACCATTCTAATTTTTTAAATTGATCTGACGAGGCAATGATTTGGTAATTACGCTGGAGATAGCAACGTAACAGTGCACACTTTTTATGTTCATGCAATGCATGGAAATGTTATTTAGTATGGAAGAAATTAATTTTTAAAACAATGCCAGTTTTATTGTTTGAAAAGAGTTTGTCCAAAATTACTGTTCATTTGCGCTGCTACCACACCTCACCACTTGTAATAAACGCATTTACTCACCACTTGTAATAAATGCATTTACTCACCACTTCATGCTCAAACACAATTTTCTGGCATTTTCTACTAAACCACCTTTAATTACACTTATCTTCCTTGCTGTCCCTTCTAACCCTGTTCATCACACCTTTCATAAGCCTGCCCAGCAAGGTTTCCCTCTTGGCGTTTCTCACAGGCACAAAAACCTCATCATTAGCGCTCAACGACACATAAAAGCAAAACGGCGTAAGCCACACAAACACAAAGAAGTACACCACGACCTCAAGCACCCAATAGTTCAGGATAAGCAGTCTCAACACCAAAAAGTGGTTGACAAGCGCAAGCACCGTACCAACAATCAGGTACGGATCCATAACACCAAAATTGGGGTACTTGAGCAACAAATGATAGAAAATGTACTGCACGCTGAGCGAAAATACGATTTGAAAGATGTTCACCGAACGGAACAGCAGAAAGACGTGTAATACCGATACCGTGAGAATGATGTTTTCAATTTTCTTGCGGGCGGCAATCGCGTGATCCTCTATATATATGACCGTGTGGTACAGCAGAAGAGCTACTGCTATTATTATGGTGGTGATTAGGAGGAGTATGAGAACTGATTGGACGAATAGAAGCAGCATGGAGAGGGGGGTGGAAATAAATTGTAAATTTTGTTAATTGTGTATGGGAAGTGAGTGAGGTGATGTGAATGGGGATATGGGGATGTGGTGAATGGGGATATGGGGATGTGGTGAATGAATGAGAAGAAGAATGAGAATGAATGAGAAGAAGAATGAGAAGGAGAATACATATCTGAAATGAGAATGAATGAGAAGGAGAATGAATGAGAAGAAGAATGAATGAGAAGAAGAATGAATGAGAAGGAGAATGAATGAGAAGGAGAATGAATGAGAAGGAGAATGAATGAGAAGGAGAATGAATGAGAAGGAGAATGAATGAGAAGGAGAATGAATGAGAAGGAGAATGAATGAGAAGGAGAATGAATGAGAAGGAGAATGAATGAGAAGGAGAATGAATGAGAAGAAGAATGAATGAGAAGGAGAATACATATCTGAAATGAGAATGAATGAGAATATATGTGTGAAATGAGAATACGTGTGTGAAATGAGATAAGGTGGTATTTGTATAAAAATTAAAATTAGAGGTGTAATTCTAGCGAATGAAGAGGCAACAGAAATAGCTCAGCTAGTAAAAACATAAAAGAAATACGGTAAGGCAACGTAAAGCGTGGTAGTAAAAATAATTTAGGGGTAAGGATCAACAAAAAACAAGAATAGAAAAAGTTAATGTTTAATTCTGAACTTCCACGCATTCAAGGAAGGTAAAAAAATATTATTTACCACAATGCAAGGAATGTGTTCATAAATCTAGTTTATGGGAAGGATAGGTGAAAAGAGGAAAAAAAAGAAATGAATGGTTGATATGAGCATATTTGTGGTGGAAGAAGGGAATGTTAGTGGTACAACATAAATAAACGTACTTTTTGAAGTGGTAGCACAGAATAGAACAGCACGGCTATAAAATTAACATTTATCCACGCTTAAGATCAAAGCATCATTTTGGCAGTGAGCAGCAGTTCACACACCAATACGGAACTAAATGCGTTTATTATTCCCACAGAGCAAGGAGGTGAACAGAGTACGTACTGCTCGGTTATCCTTTGGTTTACCATGTATGGTAATACTGCTCGTTGCGTATCACGGGCAGTAGAATGAAAACACATCTCTTCGCACCTTCTTATCACTTCAAGTTAATAAATTTATTATTTTCATTTTCTTTACTTTTTATCAGCAACACATCTCTTCGCACCTTCTTATCACTTCACTTACCCCTTCACAGCACTGCTCCCGCTCTCTTCATCAAACTATTGCCATAGCGAGCCAATGCCAAGCTCTTCGGCATTTGCACAGCAAAAATATTTTTTAAACCGTACATACGCTGAGAGCCGTACGATAAGTTGCAGGGCAGGTATTGAACTATCGTTGTGGAGCGAGAGAGTACGGCTGGACCGGTACATAAACGAATGTTATGCAGGAGTGTGATAGGGTAAGTATGCTATACCTGTCTGTACACGGAGTAACGGTGCGATGCTAATCCGTTTATATAACGGTTTCATACCTCTGCTGCAACGTGATGGCAGTCTCTGCGCTAACGCGTGATGAACCGGTGACTGAAAAGAATCTCTGATCTCGTTCTGTTCATCTTTGATGAGCGTTATCGAAGGTAAAACGCTCATTAAAGTTCCAATGCTTGTTTTGCTCCACGCTGTATTAAATTGCCGTTTGTGAGGATCGAAGAAACGTACGTTGAACGAGTTTTTACCATGGTGTGCGGTGCTTGGGTCCAAAGCGGTAACTGATACGAATAACGGGTGATACACGGTTTAACTTGGGTAGGTCCATTAGGTGGGTGAAGAGACCGGCACGACGAATAAACGAGATAAGCAAGGCAGAAGAAAGTGCATTCCTACAGTCCCATAAAAATTACATTTTTGGTTAATACGTGCTAATCCCACATCTAAGCTCACTCCATTACCACCCCTTTCCTTTCTTTCACCCGTACTTTTATCCTCTTCTCTGCTCATATTACACCA
This sequence comes from Vavraia culicis subsp. floridensis, assembly GCF_000192795.1. Classification (NCBI taxonomy): domain Eukaryota; kingdom Fungi; phylum Microsporidia; family Pleistophoridae; genus Vavraia; species Vavraia culicis. The sequence continues at coordinate 25,502 of NW_007360621.1, read as the reverse complement.
TATTATTAACACCCGTCCAATACAACAACACGCTTTGTCTCCTTTACCATCAGATCGCCACATTCATCAACCAATACAAACCATCAATCAGCTCAAATCATTGGTCAGCTCAGAAAAAAATTCGATTTAAAGAAAGATGGGAAGCATGAATCATGCAGGCACGTAAATCAAGTAGAAGAAAGAGTATAATGATAGTGGAGAAGGACAGGACACAGGGTGAAATCGATAAGAAACCGGATGAGGCTAGGAAATTGAGGAATGAAGAGGGTAAGAACGGTGCTGGGGATGAGCATGCGGATGATGGAGTGAATAGTGAGAAGATAGTGGCTGAGAAGGAGGCTGAAGCAAAGAAGGTTGAGGCGGAGAAGGATGCTGAGGCTAAGAAGGTTGAAGCTGAGAAGATAGTGGCTGAGAAGGAGGCTGAAGCAAAGAAGGTTGATGCTGAGAGGGAAGCTGAGGCTAAGAAGGTTGAAGCTGAGAAGATAGTGGCTGAGAAGGAGGCGGAAGCAAAGAAGGTTGATGCTGAGAAAGAAGCTGAAATTAGGAAGGTTGAGGCTGAGAAGGAAGCTGAAACTAAGAAGACAATAGCTGAAAAAGCGAAGAAGGAAGAGGAAATGAAGAAGGAAGAGGAAATGAAGAAAGAAGAGGAAATGAAGAAGGAAGAGGAAATGAAGAAGGAAGAGGAAATGAAGAAGGAAGAGGAAATGAAGAAAGAAGAGGAAATGAAGAAGAAGGCTGCCGTGGGAATAAAGCCTGAGGGTGCCGAGCAGGATGATAAACAGAAGAAGGTGCACTTCGAAGAGCAGAAAAACGAGCAAAGAGACGTATCCAAGGACCCTTCGAAATCAATACAGTCACCCACACAGGAACAAACAAAGCAGCAGTTAGAAATTAACACAGGTGCCGTGCCTTTATCAGCGCTCACACCAAACACAGAACTATTCGTTCTACGAACTACCAATCGGATCGTGCTGGAAGGCCCCATCAGCAAAAGAATGCTTTTCTTCTCGTGTTTCTGGCACAAGCGATATTTCGTGCTTACGAGTGATGGTATTCTGTGCTATTTCAGGTCACTTGATGGACGGGGCAAAGGAAAACTGAATTTGAGACAGGTGAACGACGTAAGGAGGATTAATGAAGAAACCGGTGGTTCGAACAAGTACAAAATTGTCTTGCGATACGACGGGTATACCGAAAGTATACGCTTTGATGACGAACGTATAAGAGACCAGTGGAACAGCAAGATCAGAGAAGTTAAGGATACTTTGAATGGGTAGACTGGTGAAGGAGCAGAAATGTTAAATAAACATGATAATGAAAACGATTTTTACCGTTTTCGATCAAAATTGGCACGATTTAGCTTTTTGACACGTGCCCATCAATCCTGGGATTATCTCCGCCATGACCGTGTAACCCCTGGGTTTCGTATGGCGTGCCTTCATCTCGGATGCTGATATGCACCGGCACTCCTGGCCTGTTGAGCGCCATGCTCGCCTGCCAACGATAATAAATCAATTTATGAATGTCACCGCTCTCCGCCTGTCATCCACAGATTGACACCCATCCACTTCATAAGAAATTACAATGAACCAATAAGAACATATAACGGATCGTACAGCAGCAGCACGGGGTGTATTATCAAATCAAGCTACCGCATTTTAAGCTCCAAATAAATGTTTATTATCAAAACGGGCATCACAGCCATGTCCTACACCAATCCATTCACATTCTCAAACATCATAGGATCATCCTTAAACATCTCGTACCCGCTCTTAATACGCTCCTTCTTCCTCTCAAACATCATCTCCTCCCTCTCTCTCCTATCCACAAACCGGTCATACTCCTCCTTACTCAACAGCTTGTCACTCGCCACGCTCGCCCTCTGCATCTCCAAAAACTCCTCGATGTTCTGTCTCTCCTCTATCACATGCACATCCCCGCATCGCTCAGGACATGTCCAGCCCTGGAAATACGACTTGTTGTGCAGTGCATCCACCAAATACCTGCACACCATTACGCTTTTAACGGGCTGTTCAACCACTTCTTGCGGTTTTTGAACGACCGGCTTGACGGGCCGCATGTTCTGCTCGGCCTCGCGCTCCTTCTGGCGCTCCTGTTGCTCCTTCTTCTGTAGTTTTTCAAGCAGATCAAGCTTTTTGAGCTGAGCACGCAGCGTTTTTGACTGTTTTTGGCCATAAGCCTTTTCTTCAAGTTCTTTTTTCATCTCTTTGGTCGACTTTACGTCCTTTTTTGACTTCGGTTGCGCCTCCTTACTTTTCTTGGGCATTTTGGAAGGGTCCCGTCCGCTTGACGAAATATGCCGGCATTTCGAGGTGTTTTACGCTTCCCGCCATGTTTTGTTGGTGTAACGAATTCATTCGTTACGATTCGCTGAGAGCCGTGTATTTGTGTGCACACATCAGCAACACATAAAGAAATGCATTTCCATGTTGCACTCAGTGCTGTGTAAGGGTCGTTAACATTTTTGTAACTCGCGTCCGCTCCGTTTCTACTGTTACACGGTGCAAGGCGCTCTCCCACTTGTGCTCCCAAGAGCGGACAGCTGCCAGGGCGCAGTCAGCGGTGATTCGCCGTAACCTGTCGGTAAAGTGGTGTAAGATGTGCTGTTATAAGAAGTAGATTTAATATTTAGATGCTATCTTTGTGGTCATTGTCTTTGTTGATCGGCGTTTGATCCGCTAAGCCTTGATCGGACATCGTTTCTTCATCTTTGGTTTCCTCATGTTTTGGGCCGTTTTCGCACGCTTCGTTTGCATCGAAGTCTTCTGACGCGTTCACACATGCTTGATCGTGCAAACGCTTCTGAGTGCCAAGATTTAGAAGGAACCACCAACTGCAACGAGCACTGATGGCCAATAAGATCATAGCTACTGAAATGAGTACTAACGGATAAAGCGGCAGATCTTCTTGTTGATGGTTGGAGGGATCGCAGGGAACGTTATCGCCCGGCATATCTGCCACTCCATTTCCTGTGCACTCCGTTGTGAGCGGTGTGTGCAGTTCTTGTTCGTTTTTGAGCGGGTTGTTTGTGAAATTTGACATGGACCGCCATCCGCTTTCTTCGTATTTATAGCCCAAATTTGACGTTTTAGCCTAATTGACCGAGTGGACGTAACACCGGGCAAGTATCTACGTTGATTGTTCTAGGCAGACGAACACATCTTTCTGGGCATGCCGATCTCAACAGGCTATCCGGGCTTGACCTGTACCACGGTGCTGTGCTATCAAATTTAAAGGACGAGTTGATTGAACGGTTGCAGCAATTCCGTTGGGGCAGCGGAGCTGAGTATGTCCTGCTTTAAGGCAAGCGTATCATTTTGTATTGCTGTAAGCTTATTTATCTTCTCGTATCTCTGCACTTAAACCACACACTTTCTGACCGCTAGAACCGACCGTGGTCACCAAACTTTGGTTCGCGTGCCATTTTTTTGGTTATTTCCCTGTCTTTGCGCTATCCAGTGCAGGTTAAAAGGTTGAGTTCCGGCTGAAATGCGATGCCTAGCAAAAAATCTGCACAAATAGCATTTGCTTGTATGTGTTGATGAGCGGGCTGAGGAGAAGCGAATCAAATAGCATTTGCTTGTGTGTGTTGATGAGCGGGCTGAGGAGAAGCGAATCAAATAGCAGTGCTAAAGCCTTAGGCACAAAAACACGAAGTGATATTTTCTATTTTTTGCAAATGAAGAAATTTTGTATGTCCAGCCAATCAGCTCACGCAGCTTCTTCTCGTTCATCTGGTGGTGTGCGGAGATAAGTAAATGTGCCCTGGCAGATGTTGAGATGGCGATGATTTGATACTCCTCTCCGTGCAGCAGCGCGCCAATGCGCAACACAAACCGCTGTTACCATCAACCACGATTGTGCGTACAGAATTGGCACGTTATACGCTTCGTACCATGTTCATATTTTTTTAAAAATGTGCTGTGTACGTGGTGAAAGATGTTGCACGACAGCACCATCCAAAATAAAAAGTTTTATTGGTAGAACGTGTGGTGCCACCAAAGTTTTACGTATTAATTGCGTTTGTGTACGAGCGCAAAGCACGGTGTAGAGGTGAGCAGTACCGACATGTTCTGGTACTTGGCATGTAATTAATTTACACCTCTTACCATATTTGCATAATTACTAATTAACTTAATCTGTTCTCGCTGTTGAGTCGCTAGACGTGAAAATGACCGTGATAGCACTTTTTGCTCTCTGCTCACGCACAACACGTTCAATCACGGGTGATACCGGTGATTGGGAGGTGAATCTTTCG
>NW_007360621.1:0-21203 GCF_000192795.1 Vavraia culicis subsp. floridensis | reverse complement strand
TTCGTTCGAATCGTGGTTGAATGCGTGCACATCACGTGGCTCCTTTCTGTAATATTTGATGATAAGCGTGCTCTGAATTCAACGTGCCAAGCACTTACACCGCACTGCCAGACATTGCTCTGGTTGAAATGAACACGCCATGTAATCTGTGTTTGTGAGCTATTCACATGCTTGGTTGTGGTTCAGCACGTTGGTAGCAGCTCCGGTCAAAAATAATAATTTAGTTACGAAGGAGGTAACCAACACGTACCATTCGTACGTATTTACGTGTTAGATACGGCAACCGTATCGCTGTAATGAAGTACAACACGTTCTTTATTTAAAAACGTATCGTTCAGTTGCTTTAGCTGAATGATGCACTGCTACGATCATTTCATTACAAATCGCTACCTTCTCATAGCACAGCACCTAAATAACACGCTTTTCTGACCGCTGGCACCGATCGTGGTCACCAGCCTTTGTTTCATGGTGCTGCAGCGTTACCGTTCTATTTCGTGCAGCACTGGGCAGACCGTGATAGCCTTTCAAATCAAAGATGATTCGTTCGCGTTACCGCTCGCTAACACCGAAATAAGACCTAATAGAACATTATCGGGCACTGAATCGGTAGAGCGTGCTTAACCTGGCACAGGCAGAGAGCGAATTGTGGGTGCACGATAAGTTGTACGTAACAATAATTGGTAAAAATGCAGGAAGAACACTCATCGAGATGAAAATCGTTGAAGTGTCGCATTGGTGATGGATCAGGCTCTTTCGCCTCATAAAGACCTTTGCTCTGAAAGGTAAAAAATGTGGATGTTTCGGTTTTATGGCCAAGCCGGAGTGGTAGAATGCACCGATGCCGAGAACCATGCCCATGCCGCTGTGCACGCACCGGTTCCTCGGTCACTGCAAAGGTGCGCCTCCTGCTGCCGTAAATATTGCCAGACCAATATGCCTTTGGTTGCTGATTTTTTGTACAATACAGTTCGGAAGGCTCATAAAGCTTTGCTGCACCGCTGCTGAGAAGGCGGAATATCGCGCTGCCATGCCCCAAAGGCTGCCGCACCGTGCAATCAACCAACTATTGATGCGATTCATCCTCGTTATCGATTCCAAAAAAATTTATTTTCACCGATTTATCGTGTGACCCATCACGATAGCAATGGAAAAGACCGGAGAAAAACCGATTCGCACACACAAATCATGCAGATGTAAAAAAATTGTTGGTGGAGCACTCACGAACGGCGAGTTGTTAAGACGGGACAACGCCCCTCGAAACAAAATTATTGCGAAATTGCTGATGTCGATCTTTTCGGTGCTGCACTTGGGCACCGTGTTTATGGGAGAAAATGAGCTGTTGCTTGTCGCAAAAGCATTTTATATGACCGATTTGGTTTTTCCGCTCAACTTACACCCGGTTAATGTCGCATGTGTGCCTCAGCTAAAAAAACCATCCTTTCATGCCGATCGTATGCACCAAAACGGAAATTATTCCGAATCGGACATGCATGATGATGCGAGCGGTAGATCATCAGAGCCATCAGACGTGGACAGCACCGTGATGTCTGATGACGTGTTCTATTCGTGCAATTCACAAGATGCCACGGGAACACCTGATCATCGGCAGCACGGACCGGCGCACTCACAGAACTCCCATGCAAACGCATACCGCTCGGCTGAGGATGCGGGTCAAGATTTGGACAGCGGTCCGCAGCAGAGCATTTGGCGCCGATCCTACAACGGTGCAAAATCAGTTCTGAACACGGTAAGTTCATCTGTCAGGCATTTTATGGGTTTTGGTGGTGCTGCAGGGCGCACCGACAACGGTTTGAATGGCAATGACGGTGCCAGTAATTCGCGTCCTGCTGCCCAAGACCATTTGGAAGATCCTTCGGCTGTTCACAGTGACGGTTCAGCGATCGGGAACATGGAAGCGGACCCGGCCACAAACAACGGAAGCTCCGGTTGGTGGGAGTATGCGAAACAAAAAGCAGCAAGCGGCTATAACGGCATCAAAAACGCTGCATCAAACCTAAAGAACAGGATTGCGGGTGAGCAAGGCAGCAGCTTAGGAGAGGACGCTGAACCAGAGGTAGGAAGCAGCGGTAATTCTGGTGGCTGGCTCGGTTACGTGAGAGACGGATATGCGCATGTGAAAGGAAAAGTAGCGGATGGCTGCAGCTATGCCTGGGACAAACTTGCCAGCGGTTGCAACTATTCAAAAAAACAGATGGTGAGAGTACGTAACGCTACCACCGGGATGGCGTCCAGTGCGAAGAACAAAATTACGGGCTGGTGGAACAGCGGTGCAGGCACCGATGCACCGCGGCCCGGTATCTTCAAAAGACTGTGGAACTGGGCGAAGCAGAAAATCAAAAATTTGTTCACAGGGTCTGCCAGTCCAAAACAGAATGGCAGTGGTGGGCCGCCGGTAGATCCAGGGCCACCCCCAGAAAATGCGCAAGGGCCAGACAACAAGGAAACGAACTCATCGGGTGCCGGAGAAGATGACACGAGCGATGCTGATGACGTGTCTGAAAAGTGTTTAGAATCGGGCAACATGCACCTGATCCATAAATGGAATGAAAAGACGGTGAGGGTGCCGTATTCGATCAAAGATGACTGTGCTGTTGCATGTGATGGGGGAGACGGCGATGGTCCGCCACCCAACAGCACCACCGTTGTCAGCAGCGATGGCGTAGATGATACCGATGCGGATGATGAGCACTTAAAAAAGTATTTTTCCATTATCACGGTGAGCATCGTAATTTTGGTCTTGGCCCTGCTCATCTACCTGTACTTCAAACAAAATGTTGGGCATATGTTCGTCAAGAGATGAGCAAAAAGCACGGCGTTCTATGAAAAAAGCAGTGAAAGTGCAGAACTTGCGCGGGAGTGGTGCTGTTTGGTTTATGTTAAGTAAATTATGTTTGTGTGTTGTAGAAGAACGGTTTGTGTGTTGTTAGCATGAGAGGATCACTGTTTTGCACCACCGCACGTGCACTACGGGTCGTGAACACGGCTGCACTGCACCACCGCCCAGCACGTTCATTTCGGCCTTCAAATCTTCATCCGTTTTGAGTGGTGTGTTGGAATGGGCATGTGTTGAAGAACGAATGTCACAGCATCAGTGTGAAGTGCTGTGCCGTTCGTTCCATCCAGTTTTTGCCTTGTAGTGCGACAAGAGCGATTTGTTCACTTTTAGTTGTTTTTAACGGTCTAAATTACTGCCAAGCGCATTGTGTTCGTTTGAAAGGGACAGACCCGAACATTCATTGTGCATTCCTTTTTCGTTCTGAGCTACCGCATTATTTCGATTCTAGCACTTTTAACAGTTGCGTACGAGTCCTACCGCAGTGTGACAAACAAAAAGGGCATTCGTTCCAATAGCACGTACGTACGGATCATGAATCTATCACGCGATAACTTGCATGTTTTTGATTGAGGATCTGTGCCTTATCCTGGCACATGTTGATGTTCTGTGAACAGAAAGCGATTGCCTATGTTTGCTATTTGTACGCACCTTCATAGTGGCAGTGCTCCGCTCCGGAGCATCAAAGATTTTACGAACGAGGATGCACATGCTCTCAGGTAGAGCTTCTCCCTTCGTTGCTACCGAACGCGAATGATAGCGCAGCGTATTCAAAAAGATTGCCAGCTCAAACATTGCATCCAGCTTGAAGGACAGAAACAGACAAACGCAGAAATAACCAAGAAATAAATAAAACTGCCCTGAACACGCCTTGAATTCGATCCTAGGATGCTTTGCCCTGTTTCTTCTGCACGCTCGATCATCGTTGCTGATCCAGAGCGCGAACAATCATTGATTAAATGATTTTTTGAAAGTATTCGGTACGCACCCGCGTAACTGCAGGTAAAGCAACGTAACAGACCGCATCCGTACCAGAGCATTTATTGCAGCACCTGCCAGGGCTGATCAGTGCCCGTTAACAATTGTTGATGGCCGGTGTGCCCCTTACGCCAGTCTTCCCAAGCGTTCAGGTCTTTAATGTATCTGGCATCGTATGTAGCCTGTATTGACCGCACTCCTCTTGCTGCAAATTTAATTTGATATTTAATGGCAGGTACCCGTGCTGAAGAAGGTGCACTTGCGATTGATAGTTTTAGCAATACAAAGGACCGGCTGGTGCTGGTATTAGGTGAAATACCACCCCTGAACAGCACCAGCAACGGATAGCGCATCGCAATACACCACCATCGCTGAACCGATGTTGTTTCACAGCTGTACCTTAGAGCATGACTCATCGCATTGCATCAAAGACAAGCATCGTATTGCATCAAAGACAAGCACCGTATTGCATCAAAAGCAAGGTCCCACCGAGAATCGAACTCGGGTCTTGAGTACCAGAAACTCAGGTGATAACCACTACACCATAGGACCGCATCCGCTGCGCAAAAGAATACACAAATACATGAAAATGCTAAAAATGTTCATCTCACAACCATTTTGAACCTGCCATGCTAACACCAAACCAAAAGTACGTAATCACTTCATGTTCAAGGTCCTGATTGAATGTCATGGCAGTAACTCAGTTCGCTCTTGTATCGTGTATCAAGCCTTTTGGTTAGAACAGGCATTCATCGCAATCTACCCATCCCCAACACACATCGTATTTTATGCATTTCTGTCCACAAATATTGCTGTGCTCACTCCGGTGACAGGGCGTATCGCAGTGCACAGCCCTGGTAGGTTAGGAAACGAATCTTTGAACATGGTGCTTTGCCACCAATGGAAGCATCGTCATGAAGAATATTTACAGGAATGTGTCACCGCATGTAATGTAACCGTTTCACACGGCGAGCACGTTAAATGTGCTCAGTGCGATGAACGGCCGTATTTATCCGGCATGACGAACATTCAAGCCTTGTATGCCCACCCATGCTTGTTACCATTCAGTTCTTCTAAACCATTCTAACACGTACTACCTCTGAATGCCTGGTACCACGAAAAGACCGGCATCCAAATGAATGACCGTATGTGAGCAGCATTTTCCATCCCAAATGCACCGTACGGCACCGCCAAGACAAAAACACCGAACAACCCTTCAAAAACGGAAGAGCCCCTCAAAATGGCAAAGCAAACCACCAAAGAACAGAAAAAGGAAAAGATCCTCACGCTATTCAATCCAACCGCAGTGTACAACATCAAGGAGCTAGAAAAACTGTCATCTAAGCTAGGCGTACGTTCCAACCTCGTTAAAGACCTAATAACGGAGCTATCAAACGATAATATGATTACATCGGACAAGATTGGCATATCAACGTATTACTGGCAGATACCGCCCAACAGCTCAACCGAGTACAAGCGGATCGCCAACCAGCTGAACATCAAGGAGCACGATAGGCAGCGGCTAGTGCAGCAGAAGCAGCAGCTTGAGAGCGAAAGATGCGACGGCAAGAGGGTGCATATGATTGGGGAGTATAGGGAGCTGAGCGCGCTTGAAGATGTGCCGTTCAGTTTGGAGCAGTACAGGACCGCTAAGGCGGTTGTTGATGAAATTAGAGATGGCGTGAATCGGGTAACTGAGGATGTGTACGTTTTGAGAAGGTTTGTGTGCGATACCTATGGGATGGATGGAAATGATTTTAATCGTAGCTTTGGGATTGGCAATGATTTTGATCTGCTGGACTGAGTTTGATCGTAGCTTTGGGATTGGCGATGATTTTGATCTGCTGGACTGAGTTTGACCGTAGCTTTGGGATTGGCAATGATTTTGACCGTAGCTGTGTGTTTGGAACTGCTGTTCACGGTATGGTATGATCAGCACGAGAGCATCAACGATGCAGGATCATCCGTAAGACCATTAGAGTAGAGCACGGTCAGCTAACGGTGTAATACGTGTTACATTGTTCGGCAACAGCATGATGTGCTCACTACACCATAACATGCCCTGTTATCGTTTACAAGTTACGCTCTCGTACTCACACCGTAATTTGTTATTTAAACGACCGTACCTTGTCCAACGCCCCTTCCATCCAGATTGCCACGTTGGTACGGTCCCTACGAACCACCAACGAACACCGTTCTGAAGCGAAGAGCAGCTGCCTGAGCAAAATGTGTTATTTAACGCTGACAGGAGGAGGCAGCAATTTCACCCGTACCGATGCACCCCTAAAGATGGTAAACGCTTTAAATTAAAGGTAATTAATTGCTAAGCCCGTTTTAACGGTACTACGCGATGTATTTTCACCGTTTAGGTACGTTTTGCTTGCACCACGTGTTTCTATCTTTAAATGCCATTGCATCCTGAACGAGACGAGCAGCGTTACGTTCTGTAGCACGATATTTTGAAAGGAGGGGTGAGGTTCGCATTTGCACCGTGCAAAGCGGTGATTATGGCACTTCTTTTATTCGTTGTTGGTCCATAAACGGTCATTTTGTGATTACGTACGGTTTATCCCAAGGCTTGTGCCATGTGCCGTATCATCATCTGATCATTTGTGCCATTTTCACTTTCTATCCAACCACCATTCTTTCCTCACTTCCCTATAAAACGTTCTTCACACGATTTTGCCCTTCACACGAGCGTTCCCTCACCAAGCACTCCTTCCCCTACGTTCAACCATTAGCTGCACGCAAAGCAATTACCGCTTGCGGAGCAGCTCACACTCAAACGTACCACCGTCAGCAACGATCACAGAATGGTACCACAAAAAATAACGAACAGTACCCGTTCCAAAACATTACACCGTACTAACATCATTCTCTACCCGTACGGCAGGTAAGTACTTCACAGTTCTCTACCAATTGAAAACGTAACCAGCACCGTTGCATTCCTGCACCAAGCAATGCGCGCAGCACGGGTGTGTAAAGCACGTTCTACCGTAAGGTAAATTACTAAATTATTATTTTCTTGTCAACATCAGGTAAAGTGTCCTTAAATAGCGGTACTACCACGTACAAATGGTGTTTACATAACGTGGTATGACAGGTTATAATTCTGATATAGCGCAACGTAGCGGTATCTTCCACATTTGTTATCTACGCTGCACATCAACCCTCCTATTCCATTCATCCCACCTTAATTTAAAATATGATCTCATCCCCATTTCCGTTTCATTCCTTCTTCAATGCAATCATTCTGGTCCTTCCTTGCTAATACAATTAATGCTGTTAGTACGATTTATCTTTGTACCTTTCATTCCTCATTCCATACACGTATTCTTCTCATCTCCTCCTCATTCTCCACCTCATTCTCCACCTCATTCTCCACCTCATTCTCCACCTCATTCTCCACCTCATTCTCCACCTCATTCTCCACCTCATTCTCCACCTCATTCTCCACCTCATTCTCCACCTCATTCTCCACCTCATTCTCCACCTCATTCTCCACCTCATTCTCCACCTCATTCTCCTCCTCATTCTCCACCTCTTCCTCTCCTCATCTCCTCTTTCTCTCTATCATAAGTATAATCTTCCTAAATATCTTCTTAAACAGCGAGTGCTCGTTCACAGTGCGTGCAAATCGGTGACTAAACGTGCTGATCATCTCATTGCTCACCCTTTCCCAGTACAGCAGTGCTATCCGCAGCTCCTCCCTTATCTCCTTAATCTCGTTCTTCAGGTCTGCCTCGATGTTCTTGATCGTGTTCTTCACGTTAATGCTCTCCTTCGTAAAGAATGACAAATTAAGCTCATCCGCATTGATCCCCTTCTCCAGCTGCCTACGCACGAAAAGATCGTAGTCCTTCACAATCTTCGTAATAATATTCGTAGTGCTTATGCCAAACGTTCTCCTGGTCGGTATAAATTTATTGCTCCGTTTCAGACTGTCGTACACATCCGCACTGTGTGCGCACGAATACGGCACATTATCATGGCACACATAATCAATGCGGTGTGTCTCAAGAAACGTGCCCGTGATCGACCACGGCGCATTTTCTATCACCTCATCGACATACCGGCAGTGCCTCACGCTCTCGGTGCGTTCATGCTCGTTAAACACGAGCGAGCCCTTGTTTTGCAGTGTTATGCAATCGTTCGTTACGCCCACCAGCAGGTGAACGTTAGGGAAGAGGTGCTTGGCCTGCATTAGTGAACGCATGTGGCCGTAGTGGAACAGATCGTACACTCCGTCACAGTATATTCGTACAGGTCTGTTCTTCGGGATGGGGTAGTACTTCTCTTCAATTTGGTCCTCGAATACAAATTGTGAGCTGTTGAAGTAGAACGGCTTGGCGAGGATCATGTCATCGTTTGGGGGTGCTGCGTCCTCCGTGTTGCCAGTTTTTTGGGCTGTGGCGCTGCACGTATCGTTGATAGTTTTGGGATGGGCCACCCTTTCATCGATAGTTTTGATGTTCATGCCGTTCTTATGCGCATTGATAGCATCGTTACTACCATTCTTATGCGCATTGATAGCATCGTTACTACCATTCTTATGCGCATTGATAGCATCGTTACTACCATTCTTATGCGCATTGATAGCACTGCGCTCTCTATCACACACGCTCATCGTCCCATCGATTGCACTCTTAGCTCTTACTTTACAATTTTTTGTTCTTTCCATGTTCAAACTTTTCATTTTTTGTTGGGAAGGGGCTGATGAGGCTGCAACAAATGATAGCCTAAATAAAAATGTGATAAAATTACTGCAAATAAACGAAATGCATCAAAAAATAGCAAAGAGTGCATGAAAAGCGGTCAAATACCTTATTTCCAGAAATGTGCCCAATCATATCGTGGTAGGGATTGTTTGCAATGCGGTGTGTTCTTTGTTAACGAGCGTACTCGAAGAATAAGAGTGCATTATTGGCACGTACACCCGTTGTGATGAAAATTGGCGGGCATTTTGAGGATGGTGGTGCTGCTGCAATTCGTGTTTTTATGCGCATGACGCGGTTCTAAATTAAGTGCATGTAATTTAACCGTGTGATCAATGATCACAGCAAAAGAATAATAATTCGTTCTGTTTATGCGCCGGTATCACAAAATAACACTGAACGGACGGGCACAAATACAAAATATGAGGTGCGATGAAAATTAGGTACAGGTTGCTGATCGATGCACAAATTATGATGTTTGATGAGGAGTGTGCTGTTTAGTACGTTGTTGTTTGTAGATCGGGATTAGATGGTTGATTTGAATTGGTGTATTATGGGAAGGTAAGAATGAAGTAAGAGATAAATAAATGTTCGAATTGTGGATAGTTAAGGCAGATTGGCGTTAGAAATAGGTAAAAAAGTAACAGAGGATAGAAACGAACTCAGAAGGTATAAAACATGGAGAAAAGAAAAAAGTTAAGAAATTGCTGTTTTGAAGGAACATGCAGGATATGTTCATAAAATGAATTGAGAGTAGCAGATAAGTATCTCAATTTCTGGCATATTAATCGTGCCGTTTCGCTTTATGTTCGAAACCTCTTCACGTAGAAACGGTATAGCTCCGTAATTTCAAACCATTCTGTCCTGTTAATGCGCATAATAATGTTTACAGTATTTAAATTTTCGTATCTTATTTATTTATGCAAGATGCTCTATAAATATAAATTTGATTTTGCAGGTAAAGCATGATCAGCGGTGTTTGTTCTACTGTGCTACAAAAACAAGTTTATTACGCGTCACCATCCTTTTGAGTAACAATACGGTATTCCTGAGGAAGAAGCTTATATTGTACAGTGAGGTGCTTGTTAAGTACAAGCATTGCACGACAGCACATCAAAGCGCTATCATGGCACGTGCACAAAGAGATGTAACTGCGGCTCTCCTCATGAAGAACTGAAGCGTAAAATACGTGAAAATGGTGCTGCTTACCAGAAAACATTCATTGCACGGCAAGGACCGCAGAGCACGAACGTTCGTTTCATAGTTCGGTGCTATCCGTAGCAAACGATCCATGGACAACCACATGAACAGAAAAAGGTACAAAACGGTCATGCATTAACGTTTACTTTACTTTTTTCGCCATTCGATGTTCGTCCATTCCCCGTCAATATACACACCATGTGCACCGAAGTAGTCTCTCAACCCTGCCAACAGCATTATCTGTCGATCATCCCTCATTTCCTTGTAGTAACAATTGCTTGCGTTCGCTATTCTTATGTTTTTATTGACCGCGTACAAAATGACCTTTTTAAGGTCCCTGCAGTGCTTCGCATCGATCTCCTCATCAATTATGTCGCTCTGTATGATGCATCCCTTCTTCCACACCCTGACAGCCTCTTTTACGTTGATGTTGTACGTACCGTTGTTTCTTAGGATGTCCAGGCCTTCCTTGTAGCACATCTTGAGGCAGAATATGAAAGCATTTTTGAGGCACTTCTCGCTGAGCGCAGAAAAAGAGATCATTTTGAATGCCTTCTTCAAGCTCAGCTTGGACTTGGCAACGAGCACATTGTCGCTTGGCGCATCACTGTCTGTCGTATCTTTTGACTTGGCCTTGGTGATAACGGTGTTATCTTGCTGCCCACTGCCATCTTGTGCACCATGCGTGGTGCCATGCATGCTGCTCATCCGCTGATCAATTGCACTGTTGAGCAGCAGCGTTCTACACCGCCCGCTCATCTCCTTGAGCACCCATGCGCCTGTTCCCTTCATCTCCACGCGCCCCTCAATTTTATCAAATCTTTCATTTCCGGTCACCTGCAGTGCTGCGTCAACCAAGTACATTTTCGTCTCCTCATTCCACTTTGCCATCAAATCCTCCTTTCCCAACTTGTTCAACACCTCATAGAACTCTGCTATCACACCCATCAGCGCATACTCAATGGCATTATGCACCATCTTTACGAAATGTCCGCTTGCGTTATCACCAAAATAACCAACCGAGTTTGAAATTGACATGAGAATGGGCTGAACAACAGCATATGAACTGGACGGACCCCCAACCATCAGGCCACCGTTATTACGTGCACCTTCTGTGCCACCGCTTATGCCTATGCCAAGATAATGGTAGTTAGTATTTCGCGAGCGCAACTCAGTTACATCGGGCGTACTGTTAGAGAAATCTAAAAAATAGTCATCCTTAGATAGATGAGGTGACATGAGCGCCATCAGTTCATCGGTTGCATCGCTCTTTATGATTGCGAGCACCTTTCTTGGTGCTTGTAAGGAACGTACGAACTCATCGATTGCGTAAGTGTAGATGAACGAGCCCTTCTGTGCCGTTTTATCGCCTGCTACGTTTGCATTCGCTTCGTTGCTGCCAGCCTTATCTTTTGCTTCTCTGCCGCTAGCTGTTCTATCATTGCCACTCTCATCAGCTCTGCTCTCCTCTTCACCAGTTTTAATCGTTTCACCCTCCCGCTCACACTCCTCCTCAAACTCCTTAGTCCTACTTCCTGTCCTGTTATAAACTGCAACTACGTATCCTTTATCCCTCAAGTTCAGTGCTAGTGCCCTACCCATCGGTGCTAGACCGATTACTCCCAGCTGTGCCTGCTTGTTTTTGGTGTGCATTTAGGGGTGCAGAGGCGCACACTTTTTTATTTATTTGTCCTAATGCAAGTTTATTGATGCGATTGGTCAGGGCGGTGTATTGGCGAATGAGGGTGATCGACCTAACGTGTTGATTTAAACGTACCTCGAGGTTGATGTTGATTTGTGGCACGCTTGGTTTGTTGAGCATTGTATGGTGAGATGGTTGGGTAAGGGTGATCTATTAGGTGCAGTATGGGGCACCAAAAAGGAATTATGGTAAGGTAATGATGTAAGGATTGTAAAAATTGATTGATAAGTACTTATTAACACAGGTGTTGCATGTAAATTAGAATGTGATGAGAAACGGGTTAAAATATAAGTGTAATTAATGCTGAGGTGTAGTACTCATTGATTTATAGTGAATGAATTTACAGTAGATTATTTATAATATGTGAATTTATAATAAAGTTGTGATAAATGGCAGGCTGGCGTTATGGCACGAATTGATCAATCAATGCTGAGCAATGCGACATGGAAGTACGCCGCGCATAATAAAAGAACCAGCACCACATTCAAATGCATTACCGTATTCTGACCGTATCAAAACCGTTAAATGAACGGTACCTTTTATGCAACATGAAAGAACTGCACGACAACCTTTTCTACTGCCAGACCTGCTCATCAACAACCCGTCCGCTACTAATATCATCATGCATGCACATGACATGCACAACATGTACAACCCAAATAACAACATGTCCTGTATGCCACAGCCCTACCGAATTCATGCGGTTGACCGACCAGCTAAAAGCAACATTCTCATGCAATCCGACCAAGCTGTTAGAACGGCCAGCACACATAATTTCGTTTCAAATGGAGAGTGTGGTTAATAGAATGATGTGGTTGGAGAGTGAACGGGTGAGGTACAGGGGGTTGTTGGTTAGGGCTAGGAATGAGCTGATGAGGGTTAAGAGAATGAGAGGAGTTAGTAGTTTTTGGGGAGTTGATGAGCGTGGTAGGATAGGAAATGAGAGAGTGGGTGAGGGAGGTGATGAGCGTGGTAGGATAGGGAATGAGAGAGTGGGTGAGGGAGGTGATGAGCGTGGTAGGATAGGGAATGGGAGAGTGGGTGGTGAAAATACTAATTGGAACAAAATATGTAAGAAAGATGGTAACAGGAGTGATGTGAATAACACAGGTGGTGATAGAAATGGTTCAAAACAGTACGATGGTGGAACGAAAAGATATGATCGTATAACAGAGCGAAGAAACAGCACAAGAAAAGAAAGAGCTACCAGGAGAAAGACGCTGAAAAGAAGGCCAAACGTAATACACAGTTCTGGTGCTGCTAAGGAAAGGGTCATTTCATTGACAAGGATCGACAAAAACGGCCAAACAAACAAAAGTACCGAAATACACAACAATGCTGGCAATCCTTGGATCGACACGTCCATCAACGACCAATCATCCAGCAATTCTGGCACCGATTATCTGCACACGATCAAATTTACGAAGCGAATGATGAAATCAAAAGAGGACGTGCACAAACACAGCAAAGAAGAAAGCACGGGCAACACGTACAACGAGTATTTGAGAAGGATGTGTGAGAGTGGCAGGAAAGAAAGTAGCACGGAGGTAACAAGTGGGTGTACGGGACGGCTGACCATTCCCGTGAAGAGAAGTAGACGATTCTTTTACCGGAAGAAGCGTAAAGAGTAGTAAAATGAAGGGATAACACGTAATACCACTGGACAATGATCAAAAAGAGATTAGATTTGTTCAAAATATCAATGATGAGAAGTATGCGATCAAAAATGATAAGCGTTGGACACAAGGAGTTGTTCAAGGTAAGACAATGAGGGGCAGATTAATTTAATGTGAGTTAAAAAGACGATGTGATGGAACCGGTGTAAACAAAGAATAGCACTGCTACTGGAATAAACGTGTTCGTTTATTTTTCATGTTTTTAAGGTTCTGCTTGTTAATAAAATTGATTAACGTGATTTACTCAACCTGCAAGGACTCGTTAATTAATTTTTAAGGTTTTACAGCAGTGCTATTCGCCTGGTACGGCAGAACAACAAAGTAAATCATTAGAACCAGGAAATTACCGAAAAATACAATTGCTGGTTATAGAACGTAATGGCACGTTACAACGCGTTCAATCGCTGTAGCTGCTTTTTAATCCACAGTGCACTTCAAATGGGGCATGCACACACAGCCACGTGGTCAAAGACACAACAAATGAAAAAGTGGCAAACACGACAACAGCTCTTTGAACGGAGATTCAAAGATCCTAATCGATACCGTGTGTAGGAAGGAAATTTATCTTTTGTCAGCACTTGGATGGTTGCGGTGTAGATTAGGTAAATTTTGTTATTTGCTCGGCACTATGAGCAATTTGTTATCAATTACCACTGCTTATGAGCACCAATGGGAGTGATGATACCTCTGTGGAAGGCAATGAGTAAAAACAGTCTAAAATTGCGGTACGGTTTTTACGGCGAAATATTTGGCAGTTCAACGGGTAGGGTGTCAGAAAGATCTTTTAGTTCGATTTGTTGACTCGTTAACAACGAAGTAGCGGGTACTAAACGAACAATTTTAGACCAAGACAACGTGTGCTATGCCGTGCAGCAGTTTAATGAGTGCGACAAGCGGAAGTTTACATGATTTTCATCAAAATAATTTTTATTTTCTATCCTCTGCTTGACGTATTTCCAAAAGCAACATTTTAATCGTTTGCATGCTGGTGATGTGATGAGCGATCCATCCACGTTGCTCCGCCATTGCGATATTCCTTGGATCGTCATCAAAAAACGTTATCTTATTTCTTACACCGAACAGCTGCTCAAGAAAATCGAACGATTCGTTCATAGGCTTGCAAATGAAATTTGGCTCGCTGTGATCAACACACAACACATAGTCAAAGACACCGTGCAACTCCAGCTCGCTCAATATCCTCATGCAGTGGATCGACTCAGCATTTGTAAAGCAGATCTTGTTTATATGCACGTTCTCCAGCATGTGCCTCAGATCTGGATCGGGGCTAACCACGGCTTTGTAATCAATGTTGGTGATGACATCGTAATATGTCTTGTAATCAAGGATGTTGTATGCATACATACCTTTTATGCTGAACCCGTACTCTGCTTTGCACTCCTCAAGTATCCGGGCCCGTGCATTCTCGTCATTTATACCGAGTTTATCAAAGGTTTGGGATATTACACGTCCTATGAGGTTAATGTTGGACTGGTACAGCGTGTTGTCAATGTCGAATACAAGAAGATCGGTGTATTGTTCGAGCGGTACTGTGTTGTTTTCCAGAAAATGTTTTGACATAGGAATGATTTTTGGCGGCGTGCTGTTGGCGTGCATTTGCCCAGGGTTGAACAAATAATTGATTTATGGTACCTCTTCATCAGAAAAGTATATTTTTGTGGATAGCGCTGTATGTGCGGTGGTGAATAAACCATCTCTCGCTAAAAATAGTGGCTGTGTTGCATTAACACGTTTCTTGTGTGTTTTGTACCGGCCGTATGGCTGGTCTGCACGTGCTATACATGTTATGTGTCTTAAATATGGAAATGTATCACTTTGCTCGATTTAATTGATAACTGCACGCATTGCGAGCGGTGCCTTTGCGGTCATCTAACCGTAAAAAGTAAATTTTATTTGAACGTTCACTGTCTAACAGTTGAAGAGCCGATCAAGCGACTTGTACAACTTTGTATTGTCATTTAATACAAGATATGAGATTTAAAATGAGTTATACCGGGCTAAAAGCTGCTACATTTCTTAAATAGGCTGATTTAGTACGTAAATCACATGTAAGTATAGAAGTACCGCACAAAGAGTTTCACTCGTTTGTAGCGAGAGAAGCGTAAAAACACTGCCATATTCTCAAATGCTGTTTAGTTAATAAATTTTCGTGAAAATTTATCCAACTTGTCGATGCCTTTTATACCACCCGGTTCAAAGTCCAAATATATCTGATTTATACGGCTGTCCTTAACCTTTTTCAACGCATCTTGCTGTTTAATCTCAATAGCTTTGCAGTTCTCGCAATTGCTACTTGGTTGTAGTACTTGGTTGATTAGGAGATGGCTCACGCTTATTCCCACGTATGCAAGCTTGGTAATTAATTTGTTGGCCTCTGTGATGGAAAGCATTTCCGGCGTAAACACCAGGATAAAAGAACATTCTGCCGATTTTTTCAGAAACATCCCGCTCTTTTCAATAGTATCCGCTGCGTTGACTATCTTCTGGTAGAACGGCATCTGATCCAAATTCCTCACCTTATCCATCCCTATGATTTTGTTCAGCAGCGAGTTAAGCTCTTTGGGAAACGACAAGAAATTCAGTGCGTTGAAGGAAGGCCATGTATCGATTATTATCGTGTCATAATCTTGTGCAATCTTTATTATTTCTGAAAAATACAGTGCTTCCAGAACACCAGGTAACAGCCGTATCGACTTCAGTATCGCCACGTTATTCTCTTCACTTTCATCAATCCGTGAAATTTCTTCCTTGTTCAATTCCATAACATAGAAATTGTTCTTGATATGAGTGGGCTCGTTTTTTACCTCGCGTTGGATGGTTTCTGCGAGATTGTCCTGCTGATCAAGCGAAATCAAAAGAACCTTCCTGAGGCACCGCACACAGTAGTTCGGAATCTCACCGGGCTGCTCATCTCGGAACTTTATCTCGTCATAACCTTTGTCAAGGTTTACATCCGAATACTTCTGGTTGTGTTCTGTGTTTGCGTTTATGTCCTTGTCAATAAATGCCTTCTCATTAAATTCGATGCTATCACTCGATGGCTGCTCAAGTATCATTGTGCTCGGCTTGTGGCACACAATGTCGTTGAACTTGTCATCAGTAATGTTCTCACGCATGCATGGACAATTCAAATCACATTTTATGTTTTTACAGTCGCAACTCTTCCTACATATATCGTTGCATACCGTATCGTCGGCCAGTCTAAGTCCAAGGCCTGCGCTTACGCTCGTCTTGCCAGACTTTCCTCTACCACATACGATGTACCACTTGCGAATAAAACTGTTTTCTAATATTTTACTTCCCATCTATACAATTTTTACGTAAGAAGAATCATTAGTTAAAATATTTGTGTGATCCAAGGGACCACTTGCGCTTTGCCGAACAGGAAATCCTATTGGACAAATCACCGCTGATTATTGGTTCTCATTCTCAATAAGCATTCTAACATTAAATCAATCTATGCAATCTGTTCTGGTAGCAGTTGGAGAAGACGTACAAATTTTGTTTTTCCATCACAGAGACAGGAACACCTACAGTACAAATACTGATGTATGTGCACAACAGTATTTATTTGGAGTCATAAGATTAACAACAGCCTTATTTCACAATACATCATACGATAATGTACTTTATTGCACTCATCTTGTTCTGCTCTCTACAAATGTTAATTTATTGATAGGATTAGTGGTTGGTTACATTGCTCATGAACATTCACGCGTGAAATTATAAATTAACTACGGTGGGTACAATTTGGGCGTAACATCGCAAGAAACAAACTGGTTACGCAGAAAAGTGCTAGGCTGTGTCAAGTAGAAATGACTGTGGTGCCCAAACGATAAATAATGCAATTTTTGATATAATGCATGCACATAGAATGTGTTCGTACACATAAATATTTTCCCGGTAAATTCAAAGCTATATATGGAAACATGCACCTAAGGAGTCATAACAGAGCTGTAGCATCTGCAACAGAGCCATAACTAAAGTAAAGCAAGTGCGTGTATTTGTATTAATGGCTAATAACCATTTAACGGCACATACACAGCTTTAATGACGATATAAGCCAGTTCTGGCTAAATGATTGTTGGGAAATATTAAATTACTATATCTCGACAATAGTACAAATTCATAAAACTTACCACTCATCATTTAATAATCAGAGTTCGCGCACATTTACGATTTCGTCGAGACCGCCATACGCGAATAGCAGATTCTGCCTGCTATTAGGATAAATATGGAGTGCAAACACCTTATTCTTTGTCTTAATGCTTTTTACCACATCAAAATTGTTATCCAACACGCATATCGTTTCGTCATCGGAAGCTGTTAAAATTCTATCATCTTTTATGTCAAAATCATTGATACCTAGAGCATGCACTTTCTTCGCGTTGACATTTTTGCAAATGTTCCGTCTATCCCTCTCCATGATAGTACCTGTGCTGTCCGCTAATAGGATTTTGTTTCCAATTATTTTGATTCCGGTAAGATTTTCGGCATCAATCTCAGCAGTGATGTTCAAATTGTGATCTAAAATGAATCCATTCGACGATGAAATGATCGATAAATCTGACGTATGGTTTTCAACTGAATCTAAACGTACATTAAAATGCATTTCTGCTTCTATTTTCTGAGTTTCAATGTCCCATTTGTTGAGATATTGGTCATAACCACACGAGAAAATGCTATTACCGCTGCATGTGATCCCAGAAACTGTTGATGTGTGCTTGTTTAGAGAGAATACCGGCTGCAAGGGATTCCTGACCATGAAGGAGTACACCTCAATCTTATTCGAGCCTAGTGCTAAGGCTACGTAGTCTTCACTGTTATATCTGAAATTGCACGCATCGTAAATGTCCGCGAAGACACCAACGTCGTGGTGAAGAAACAGCTCTGAATCTTTGGAGTACACGTGAAACTCTAGATAGGATGACTCCATCTGGAAATCGTAAACTGTGCAATATAGAACGATATCATCCTTAAAAATTTTTTCGTCTTCATAATCGCTTGAACAACTTTCTTCAAGGACATTTGGTGTCTCATATAGCGATTCGCGGAGACTTTCCATATCTGAATCAGTAACAACGTACTTATTCAACGTATTAACTTCGATTCCCTCCGTCAAGAAGCCAACTTTAGAGATCATTGGAGGGATGTGCACGATTTACTTTAATATATTTTTTCGGCCATACAATGCCGTTTATAGAATATGTTCTTGTACAATAGTGTCGCGGTTTATTAGTAAAGCTGGTAGTACGCAGTCTTTGTAGTATAAAATGCATGTCTGTGGTTCACTCTGCAACGGAATTCGAAAATATGTTAAAGTACATATCAATCGATTCTACAGAGTATTTATTTATTTGGAAGATGTCAAATCTGCACGAAGAACATTTACAGTTAGTTTTAATACCAATTTATTGTTTTTCCATACTAGGATTCTCCCCAAAAGGCGAATTCTACATTTATGACTTTGATATCTTGTCTTTGCGCCAAGTATTTTAAATTTACACATTCATCTGTCGTATGATTGCGAAGAATAATTTCCTTTTGAAGCTAACTATCAAAAATATTGCGATATAGCAATAATGAGAATAGGAATACGTGTGTTTCATGTTTGCAACGTGCTGACACCTCGCATACGCATAAATGTATCACTTCCTAAATTGCACCCAATTTTGCAAAAAATTGTTTGTAACTCGCTTTTTGATTGGGTACTAACGTGGTTTATACCAAAATTTTCGCTACCATCGAATGGAACCAATTATTAAAGCTGTAACATCATGTTTTAATACCAAGAATTGAAGTAACACAGATACACCGATTCAGAAAAATTAACTAATGCCCGATAGTATATATGAGAGAGGGTGACTATAATTCTTATAAAGAAGGCTCGTAAATTTTGAAATATCGTTTTCAACCATCACATGCATCGACGCACTATGCCCAGTGCTAGCTTGTTTTAATATGACGTGTCTGTCTACCTATCACCATGAATGTCATATATCTCACATCTTTTGACATAGATATCATGTGACTGTCTTCGTAATCTGAGAATTGATCAGGAATGTATGGATGATATTGAACGCCAGAATGAAAAGCATAATAAGGAAGTTAAATGATTGCTATAATTTGGTGGTTGAGTCATGAAATAACCTATAACTCCTATTTATGTTTTAAGTATAAGCTAATAAATGATCAGGCCAATTATTTTAGGTTATTTCGATCGTTTAAATGAATTGTAATGTTATTCCCAGTGTTGACTCGGTTGAAACTAAAAATTAGCGAAACGTGTGTTATTTTTTTAATTACATCCGAAAGATGATATATTGTATGATCACATGGATTGAATTGCCGCTGAAGAGTTTATGGGTTATGTTTTGCTAAATTAACCAGCAAATATCGAAGTGAATCACCATAGTTTTGTCAAAAATTATAAAACCAGAAAGTGATCCTCATTCATGTTTTTCACACAATTTTTGCTTCAAATTACCTCCATTCAACAACCATAATGTCGCATCTGGGAGTTCAATGAACGATCAGATATAAGATGGTCGAATTCGGTTGTTTCACACGGTAATTATGCGTAAAAAATAGAAATATGGGTCACATTGTGATATTTACAGCGTATACAGAGATTCCATATTATGCGTAATTTCATTGTTTCATGAGTAAACGGGCACAGATGGTGACTACCTTGCACATTTTTAATGACAACGTGCATATCTAAGTTCAATGCTCTAATGAATTAACTATGGAAAACGCATATGTAATTACTGCCCGGTTAGGTAACTTGTTAGTCGAATTAAAATAATTGAGATATTTTAAGTTTGCTAAATACTCTCACAAGGAAACAAATAGAACTTGAAATTGGTAATGGAAGGATACACTCAGCCTCATTATTTGGCGTTCAGTCTCTAGACGAACACTAAGTTATGCTGGTGGTTTGATATGTAATTAAGAAAGTGAAAATAATGTAACATGAGAAGACAAACTTAGAAAGAACTTGCATGTATATCTATAAAAATAACCATTAAAGATCTAAATGATCCAGAAAAATTTGTTAGATACGTTCTAAAAACGTATAGGCAGATTGAATGCACTTTATTTGATGATAATGGCCTTACTTTCATAATTTAGCTTGTTTCGCAACACTTAAGCACTATTTGACTTGAATACCAAACTACATATATGGTTAACATATCATGTCGTTAGGCTAAGTAATTTTTAGTGATTAAACGAGACCAATCTAAAAGACACTACATTTAGAAAAATCCTTATTCCGGTCACATTTACGAGTATTTGGAAAGAATCAACATGTGACTATATTTTGTTGGGCAACATTCGTTTTTAATTACAATATTCCTTTTAGAGTATAATTATTACAAAAGGATTCGATATTCAATTTCAATAAAAGAAGTAACTATTATCATAGAGAGCATACATATAGATCAGAATTTGCATGGCAAAGTGTTTCTTGCTTAAGTTTAATTTTAAGTATCTCCTGAACTCCAATACGCTTTTGTCACTTTAGTGTCAGTCATGGAATTATGTTGAGTAGTTTCTGTTCATGTTTTCTAAACATTTTTATTAAAATCATCTATTTTTTAGTGCATTTCTGTCACTACAAGAAAGCAGACATTTATGGATTATTGAGACCGACCGTGGCTACAATCTTTGGTTAATGGATTTTAAATTTGAGTTTCTGAAAATAGTTTTTGATATTTGTTTTTTGGAGGTCATGATGCGCAACTTGTAACACTGCACATTATATTTCGAAGTTCTGGGACGAAATATAAATTAGACTAGCTGCGCTATCCCGTTTTTCAAAAACGGGTGTATGAATGGATAGTATACCAAAATAGCGCTTTTGAATATAACTAAAACATCAGGTCATTCTTTTCTATTAATTGTTGTATAGTTACAAAATCAATAAATCACTTTCATTCTAGTAGCTCATTGTATACAACATTTATAGTGTATGCTTTACCATTCTCATGCTTTCCTTGGTCTCCATTGTCAGCAACATACGCCCTTAGACCTTTTGCATAGCGCACTCTCGACAA
>NW_007360620.1:112567-115311 GCF_000192795.1 Vavraia culicis subsp. floridensis | reverse complement strand
GGAAAAGGTCAAAGTGGGGCAGGCAGTGCCAACAAACCAGGTGATGAGGGAAAAGGTCAAAGTGGGGCAGGCAGTGCCAACAAACCAGAACCTGCTGAACAAGGTGCAAATCCACCGCAGCAATAGATACTTCTACGTTTATGTAGTGAACAACAAAATAAATTGTCAAATTTGTAGACCAGAAAGGTGTTGTGTGAGCAATCTGAGCAATAAATCCCATTCTTACAAATAATAACATCTCATTAAGGTGTAGACCCTTAAATTGGCCTACGATACTCCTTTTACACCCCTACGGTGCGAACCTATGAACCACTTCTTAACTACAAATTACTGCGGCAAGCATTTCGATTCGAGAAGGCACGCTCAGACTATGAAACGCGCTGCACGGTCCTTCAACTTTCCTACAAAATGTGCACTTGGTTAAAGAAAGGGTTCTAGCCGTTCATTACTTGGTACCGGAACACGCTAAGAGGACATTAACTAATCAAATCAACACCTCCTACACCCGAAAGTTCCTTGGTTGCAATTTCACCCGTTCATTTTACAATATTTGCAGTCCTTTATCGCGATCCATCCTACATCTCATATTCAAATAGATGTTAACATAATGGACCGTGCTGAACGCTCATTCCGAATTGTTATCCCTACGTCTTTAAAAAGCGCATCAATTCACAGCAACAGCAGTGCCTGCTCCCTTTTCCCGTGCGATTTCATTCACCTGCACTACCACAGGAAGACCGGTTAATTACCGTAGTTATCAAGGATTCGTCATTTCAGCACGCATAAATTTTATCAGAAACATAAATTCTGGTACCAGCGCACCGTCCACACTAAAAACGCCCGGTATTTAAGATTTTTAATTTTTTAACCCTTCACGAATGAAGGCATGCAAATTTTATCTTTCTGGCGAGTGCCGGTACAAGAACTGCAAATTTTACCATCCACCGCCCGATGAAATAGAAAAGTACAAGGCAATGGAGGAATACGGTGCTGGTTACAGGGGTAATGATAGAAAGGAGTATCGGCAGGATAGGATTGATTACAGGCAGGATAGGAGTGATCGAGCGGATGGATACGGGAATGGCCATAGAAGTAGCAGGGCAGAGTACAGACAAGGTGGTTACAACGAAGATTATAGGAGCGATAAAAGAACGGAATACGGGGAAAATGACAGACCGAATTATAGACAGGACAGCAGAACAGGCTACAACAGCAGATCGGACTACAAAGCAGAATCGGAATACGGGGGAGGTGACAGACCGAATTATAGACAGGACAGCAGAACAGGCTACAACAGCAGATCGGACTACAAAGCAGAATCGGAATACGGGGGAGGTGACAGACCGAATTATAGACAGGACAGCAGAACAGGCTACAAAAAAGAATACCATTACGATCGCAGAGATGATAACCGGGTCGCAAGAAGAGAATACACGCATCAGCCAAGCACCAACAGATCAGCACACAGCAAGCCGTTCAAAAAACGCTCATCGCTTTACGATCCACCACGTTGGATATTTTCGTCATATCCGAGCACCACCAATTTAATATCTGCTTCACCCGATGAGTTGCGGTACCGCTACATGCAGCTCACGCCGCAGGAATACCTGAACGAGTACCGCGAAGCGTTCATGCACAACTATGAGGTGCTTGGTGTGCTGATGGGCGATCTAGGAGATGTTGAGAGCACGTCCAAGCGATGGGTCGATCTCAGGAAGTGTGTGGACGTGTTTGATGGGTCTGAAATTGTGTTTGGTACTGGTGAAGGGGACATTCGTGGTCGTAGCGGTACGCACGCCGATACGAATACGTACAGCGAGCCGACCGGTAAGCATGGCATGTCTGGTGCTGACAGGTGCAACACCACCAGCAATTACAGAACTGCACCTTACAGCAGTGCTGGTGGTTACGGTGTGCATAGCAGCACCGTTCATACACCCTTCCCCACAGATGCACCAGCCCCCACCGTGTTTGGTCCACCCCTGCATAACGAGCAGAGAGCGCGTGATGCCGCGAACGAGGGTGCACGTACCCCCAAGTATGCATTCGGTAACATTCCCTACCTTTAATTAAACGTGTTGGAACGGTTTTGTAAATAAAAATGATTTATGACGTGTTCAGGAGTGCATGCAGCAATGCCACGTATTTTCATATCAACCGTGTGATGTGTTGTTCATTCGTTTACCCTTTTCATCTCACCGCTTTGTTTTTATTCCTCCATCCGTTCGATGCTACTGCATGTACCGCGTGCATTCTTCTTGCCATGATAAATTACCGCTTTAATCCACCATTAAACTAAAATCAATTCGCTAATCAACCATCTTTATCAGTATTGCTACTTCTGTTCGCTTCTCCACCTCTTTATGTCAATTACTCCGTTCATCCCGTATCGTGCCCATTTCTCTCTTTAATTTTATACTTGCTATTTCATGTCAAGTAAATATTTCAACCCATATCGCATTTTTTTCCTTTTTTTATTTCCATAATTGTTGCTATTTCTTATTTTTATTAATCATTTATGATTTTTCTTCTATTCCATGATTTATTAAGTCATCCCTGATCCGCAGCTCATTTATTTTTTGCTTATAATCTGTTTGTATCCTTGATCTATTTCCCAATTAATCTTTTATCACCGCTAATTCGCTATCATTTCATGGTTATTTTACTGCTATTTTGTTGGTATCATCCCTTATTCCATCTCACGTAATATTATCATATTTTTCCTTACTACCTCACATATTATC
>NW_007360620.1:109077-112547 GCF_000192795.1 Vavraia culicis subsp. floridensis | reverse complement strand
ATTATCATATTTTTTCTTACTACCTCACGTATTATCACCTCATCCATTGTTACTTACATCATAACCTTCCTCCGATACTGCCACCAATCAAACAAACCACTCATCATTCCAATCAATCATCCAATCACCAAAAGCCCTTTATAACCAATCGTATGCCGTGCTCAACATGATAGCTCTAATTTGTACGCTTTATTTTTTTTATATTTTGTGTTCGTTTGACCCTTTCATGAAAGACGTAGCAAACAAGGAATTGTTGAATGTTGGTGATGCAGAGATGAAGGGCGAGAATGACGCGGAGAGCGAGAGTGTTGTTGGGAGAGGAGAGGTGATGATTGAAAGTAGTGCTGTGAGTAGCGGAGTGGGCGATATAAACGGCGATGGGGTGAGCGCACTTATAGAAAATGACGGAGTAATGAATGAAGGTGTGACGAGTGAAAAGATAACGAGTGGTAAAGACATGGACCGAAACATGGCAAGTGATCGGAATGAAAACGTGGCAAGCACGAACGGTAGCGCAGGTAAAAACGAATCATTTGCTGATGAAACGGTGTTTGCAGCACCTGAAAATGAGCATTGTGCACAGAAACACACACTCAACAGCAATTTTGATCTGCCATGGGATACGAGCAGATATTTGGACATGACCAAGCGAAAGGAGTACCTTGATCTGTACGAGCAGTCAATACGTGACAGCATTTTCTTCCTTAAGGAAGCAAAGAAACGGTTATCATGGTCCAAAGAGCCTACGCATTGCACAAACGGTGATTTAAAGGCCCTCGAGTATTTCAATGACGGTGAGATAAATGCGTGTTACAATGCGGTGGACAGGCACCCGCCCGGCAAGACCGCTCTGATATACGACAATGATGATGGCACGTCTGTACGGTATACGTATGGACAGTGCAGGGCACGAATATGCGAAGTAGCAGGCGCACTTCTTGAAATGGGCATACGCAAGGGTGACGTGGTGTGTGTGTACATGCCTATGATCGATGATACGGTGTTTGTTGCTCTGGCATGTGCACGTATCGGTGCGGTGCACAACGTGGTGTTTGGCGGGTACTCTAAGGAGAGCGTGGTTGTGAGGATCAAGGACTCGGGTGCTAGGGTGCTTGTGAGTGTGATGGAGGGACGGAGAGGAACACAGCGATTGAACTTCTATAAAATTGTAGAAGAGATAGTGGCAGAGGGTAGCGTGGGCATGGCACTGATCGTAGACAAGGAGGGGAGCATCAACGAGGAGGATCACGATAGCAAAAGTAGCACCACCACCGATAGCGCACCACAGGTGGGGAACAATCCTAAAATTGAAATTCTTTCCAAAATCAGCAAAAACACGGACGTACCGTGCACACCCGTGCCATCCGAACATCCTCTGTTCATTTTGTACACCTCAGGTAGCACAGGCAAACCAAAGGGCATAATTCACTCAACAGCCGGCTACCTGCTGTATGCTCATCTCACCACCCAGCATTGTTTCAGCACCGACAAGAGCAGCGTTTTCTGTTGTACCGCTGATTTGGGGTGGATCACCGGTCACTCATACGTTCTTTATGGACCGATGTGTGTGGGCATGGTGAGCGTTATTGTTGGTGGGCTGCCCACGTATCCGGATGTTTACAGGGTGTGGCGGATTATAGAACGGTACGGTGTTACTCATTTTTACACTGCTCCTACGTTGCTGCGGTTGTTAAGGAAATTGGTGAGCGAAGAGGAAAGGAATGGCACTGTTGGTGAGGTTGGGACTGTTGGTGAGGTCAACACTGTTGGTGAGGTCAACACTGGCACCGATATTACCGGTAATGATGTGAATGGTGGTGCCAATCCCGACACATTGAACAGGCACTCAACAGCTTATGTCGTGCCATCCCTCAGGAACTACAAAAAGACAGGCACGCACAGAACAGCGGAGTACGATCTGTCATCACTGCAGATTCTGGGAGTGTCGGTGAGCCGATCAACAAGGAAACATACGTTTGGTACAGCCAGACCTTCAACCGTAGGCCCATGATTGATTGCTACTGGCAGACCGAAACAGGAGGTATTGTGGTGTGCCCTGTGCCTTATGTTGATGAGGAAGTCGCAGAATGTGCGGGGCGCGGTTTTCTGGGTGTACGAGTGTTCGTTGTTACAAAGGAGTGCATGGCAAAGGATGGTGGTGATGGTAACAGCGGCATTGGTGCTGCAGGCCAGATGATGAGGACAACGTAGCTGCCTCCAATCCCGGCACCACCAGTAATTCACGTTCCGCACAGCAGGACAGAAACAGAACAATGTACTCGTATTGGACCGATGAGATTGCGGATCACTTCAGGAAAGAAGGCCTCAGACTGGCAGATGAGAACGAGTTGGGCCTTATTGTGCTGTACGGTACATGGCCGGGCATGACACGCACGATACTGAACGATCATACTCGATTTGTAAACACGTACGTTAAGCACGGCGTGTACTTCACGGGTGATGAAGGCGTGTTCTACCGTGGTAAGCTGTTCGTGCGTGGCCGTGCAGATGACATAATAAACGTAAGCGGCCACCGCATAAGTACGGCTGAGGTGGAAAGCGTGTGTGCACAGTACGTAGATGGCAATGAACGGGTGATGGAAGTTGCGATGGTTGGTGCTCCCGACGAAATAACGGGTCTGAGCATCGTTCTATTCGTGGTCGGTGATGTAGGTGAGGAGAAACTACGCATGTTCCTTAAAAGACGCATCGGTGCGATCATCAATCCGAAGCGGATTTACTTCGTGAAAGACTTGCCCAAGACAAGGACCGGCAAGATTATGAGAAGGGTGCTGAAGGGGCTGATCTGCGGAGAAGATGTTGGCGATTTGAGCACGATTGGTAACGAAGAGTGTATCGATGAGATAAGGAAGGTTGTGGCAGGCTAATGTAGGGCTGCTGATGCAGGCAGGTCATGGGGAGTGTTCTTGGTTCGTGCGTACCAATATTCGAGTTGTTGATCATAATTTTTTTCGTTCCCGGTGAGGTTCTTCATAGGCACACCGGGTTGATAGAATGGCTGTGATCAAATGATCGTGTTTGCGACGCACCGTGAGATGGCACAAATACGGCTACTCGATCCGACCGCGTGATCAAATAACCTGGTAATGATGCACAAAGTGGTGATAAACGGCAGCTTTGTGTGCTGACCGCTTCGTATCATCGTTGAAACGCTCTTACCGCCCCTGCACTGCGTCTTTTCATGCGATGCTTTGTACGTAGATAAAGTGATAAATGTGTATTTGTGGATCTTTCTTGATCCTTTGATTTGTTTATGCCTTGCTATTTATAGACTGTGATTTTATGCGTTTATTGTTCTAGATCGCTCGTATTTATGCGCTTTTGTTAAGATCATATTTGAGCGTGACTTCCGTTGCAATCTTTTACATCGGTAAAAGATCGAAGAACTCTCCGAACAGGTCGGCGCTTACTCAGATGCAACGGATCATTCACCAATATAAACGAAGACA
>NW_007360620.1:102687-108518 GCF_000192795.1 Vavraia culicis subsp. floridensis | reverse complement strand
AATTCTTTCAAATTCTCAAAATATTTCATTTCCTTTTATCAATGTTGTAAATTCATCATAATTAAAAATACCATTTCCTGCAGATCACCGTAACGAACAAAGTGGTGATTAAACGAATTGCTGATGAATACCGGTAATGTGAGAGGATGGGCATTAAAATGGAGTAATTGCAAACTACGGATCAATTCTTCATTTCATTCATAAAAATAAAAGAATGCACTGCTGTACAAGGTTACGAATAGGTGTTCCTTCTCATTGATAGTACATCTGAGCAGTAACTCAACAACCATTTTGTTGTGTTAATGAGCTCAGTGCACGATAAGCTGTTATAGCAGCGTACAAGCAACAAAGTATAAACAGCCCAAATTATGCTTACCAGGTGTGCAATATTTTTGTTATGTCAAATTAGACGTACCGATTTACGTAATTAGCATTTATAATTTTTAGAAGGTACAAAAGCCTTTGCACCGCAATGGTTCGTCCCTCTGCATGCTAATGTCCATCAGGTATGGTTTATCCTAACGGAAAAGTAGCAATAGTGCGGTATTTGTAGCAGATGTAAATCCCAGCAAAGGGGTCTCTCCACGACCACGAGAGGTGTCCCTAAATGGGCGTAGTAATACAACACCGGTCTCGTTCTCTAAGTCAGAAAACTTTGCACGTAAATAAGCACTGATCATTCTCAAAAATACTAAAATTGGTGTAATTTGGTCTCTTCATCGTGATTTTGTTCCGTGCTGTTTCCATCCCTAGCTTAGACTCGTTTCGGTTGTACTGCTGCTCACATACTGTGCCTCAACAAAGCTGTCCCTTGAAAATGAGCCCTCAATCGAACCTGTCCACAATTTTTACATTTTTATCCTCGCCTTGCTCTGAAATGCAAGGCATTCTTGCATGTTCTACGCGTGCTAGCAGATATTCCCAAGCCAAGCAGCTTTCTGTTAGATTTACTGCCCGCTCCTCTATGCCACCGCTATCGGTGAGCACAGCAAATCAATGCCTGCCCGTTTGCAGAATGCAGCATTACGTTACCGTATCGGAGCAGGCCACATGATTCTACGTGTTCATCGCCATGCATCCGTTTGTCCGTCCATAACCAAGAATTACGGTTCATCAAGTGCGCAGCAGTCCGGAGAAAGAGGTATTACGTTACGAGCAGCTCGTGTTAGCGCTGGTCGTACTAACACAGCTGCCTCAGCACAGCTAAACCGTTATAAAACTTCAAATTTACTCATCATCCGTTCTGTCACACGCGTGAAACACCCATCCCCACACGGTACCCTTTGCCACCATCATATCAGCACCCTGTAGACCCAAAACCATCACTGCCCCTCACGCTCTCTTCAAGCTCCTCAACCACATCAAACTCCGGCACCACAATCTTAAAGAACACGCACTCGCCCACACACTCATCCTGTTCCACAACAACTGCCTCGTCACTCACGTTAAACACAATTAACGACAGCTCACCACGGTA
Source organism: Vavraia culicis subsp. floridensis (assembly GCF_000192795.1). Classification (NCBI taxonomy): domain Eukaryota; kingdom Fungi; phylum Microsporidia; family Pleistophoridae; genus Vavraia; species Vavraia culicis. Next base: position 107,041 of record NW_007360620.1, on the reverse strand, counting down.
ATCGCTATCAACCACACCGCCCAAACCAACCAACGGCGACTTGCTAGCGGTTAGGAACATGAAGTACTCCTTAGGAAACGCAGTCTGCATGTTTAAAGGGATCAGCGCTGATTTGTGAGCACCGATGACGGACCGAGCGGGTGAGAACAGTTTGTGCGAGTGGTTGGTCCGTTGTGGCAGGGTTGTTGCTGAAGAGTGCAGTTTGAACATAGGGGCATGAAAAACTGCACCTTTTGCCGAACGTGGAGGGTGCCGTGAAAGGAATGTGCGTGACAGGATGAGTGTTTGACGGGTAAAACGAAAGGAATGCATTGTTGGGTGGTGGAACGATCAAAGTATCATGGCTGAGCATGTGATCGGTAAAAACGGGCAAGTTGCGCCGAGAGAAGGAGCAGGGTTGATGAATCATAAATCGCATTTCGTATGAAAAGGATTGCAAGGTCATCACACAGCTTGAATGATGTTGTACTTGAAAAATAAATAATTTGTTTTTGGTAAAGGGGACCATCACTGGTGGTGGACTGTTAGGGAAGTAAATGGATCAAAGAGCTTGTTTAGCCACAGCTTCGAAAGAACAAACGTGGCGTGCTGGCGGTGCGCCCCTGTTCGGATGGCGTGCGTTGAAAGTGGCAGATAAACGTACTCGCAGAAAAAAGTAGACCTCCAAACAACCACACATCATAAAACAGCTGGCACACCGTGATCAGCCTTCAATCACCCCAAACATGCTCTGAAACAAAACAATCACAGATCAAACACATAAAAGCGCACAGATCGCGCTTGCCATGCCAAAAATGACTGACACCGTATTTCTATTCGATGTGGACGGCACGCTAACACCATCTCGCAAGAAAATCACGCCTGAAATGTTCAACTTCCTTCGCGAGCTGCGCAAGGACGTGTACATAGCATTCGTGGGTGGCAGCAACCTGGAAAAGCAGCAGGAGCAGGTCTGCCCCGAGATACTTTCGCTGTTCGACTATTCGTTTCCCGAGAACGGCCTGAGCTTCTACCGTGGTACCGAACTGGTGAGCAAGCAGGGCATCAACGATTTTCTGGGCGAGGAGATCCTGCAAAATTTCGTGAACTTCTGCTTGCATTACATGAGCAACATCAAACTGCCTGTAAAACGCGGTTTGTTCGTTGAGATGCGCGATTCAATGGTGAATATATCGCCTGTGGGCCGTAACTGCAACGATGAGGAGCGCCAGCAGTTCTTTGAGTATGACAAGGAGCACAAGATACGAGAGAACATGGTGCAGGTGCTCAAGAAGGAATTCGGCAAGTATAACATGCACTTCTCCATAGGCGGGCAGATCAGCATCGATTGCTTTCCTACCGGATGGGACAAGCGGTACTGCCTGCAGCATTTGGAGAGTGAAGGCATCAAGAACGTGTACTTCTTCGGGGACATGGTGCATGAGGGCGGGAACGACTACGAGATATTTGAGGATGATAGGGTTGTAGGTGTGGCTGTGTGCGCACCACAGGACACACTGGTAAAATGCAAGGAGATACTTGCAGAGATCAAGCTTGAGCACAGCATAAAGGAGTAAAGCTGCAGTTTGCATGTTTTGATTTATTGCCAATCTTAAATACCAATTTTATACTTTCCACTCGTAATATAGCAATTCTCATTTATGCAAAGCATAAATACCGTAATGCCAACACAGACATCAATCACGCGTGTAAGCAATAGCAAGCACCAACCGTATACCACCCCATATCGCAACAACACCTCATATACCGTTCTATAGGGCAAATCGCTCTTCAACAGTCCCGTACTTCATCCCGCCGCATTACCTCGTACACAAATCCTTTTATTTAAATGCTCCGCTAAGCACAGCCGTACCCAAGGAGCGTTCCCATCATGTGCCACATAATTTACTGAATCCATCACACCGCACTAATCAGTACCACAGCCATTATTTTTCCTACACCACAACAAAATACGATCCGTACACAATGCTCTACACCACGCTCCTCATCCCACACTTCGCGCCCAATCACCCGCTCCCAAACAAATACTCAATAATCTTCACCAAAACTCCTTTTTTCCTGACAAAGCACTCACCAACAGCCCCCCATCGCTCTCGAAACACCCCTACCATCTCTCCACCCACCATCTTCCTATTGTACTCCATCAATCGCTCGTACCCACACTCATCATCATAGCTAATTCTCATGTAATTGCTGTTGTACTCGATGTCCGTTACGTTGCCACAGCGTTTTACGAGCGCTATTACGTTTTGGTGGTTGGCAGCGGAGTAACCGAATATTGTTACCTTTTCGGACGATTTGTTTTTGGCCGGATGGTTTTGGACGGCCTGTATGCTTGTCTGGGGGATGCGTACCGGTTTTGATGGCGATTTTTGCTGGGTGGTTGTGTGGTGAAAGAAGCTGTGGTGGAAGGTGTTGTCTGCCATGAAGGGATGCAAAAACGAAGAAAAATAAATTGTGAGGAGCGATTGGTGGGGTGGAGAGGTAACTGAGGAATAAAAACGGAACGAACATTCAACGAAAAACAAAGCATAGCACCTGCAACGATGCAAATGAACTGCTAAGACTGGTCCGGTAACAACCGTGGATGAACATAACCAAACTGTGCCGTGCCTTGAAGGGCTGAACGAGCAACACCAGAAATACTTTCTTCTGGTCCGTGCCCGGTTTGTAAAAAATTAAAAATACGTGGCAGGCACAGCAATTCCTCCCTCAGAAACGCATGCCTTGATAATGGTAAGGTGTGTTTATGCAATCTACAAATTACTCTTTAATTATCTGCTGCGTGATTGGCACGGAGGGGCAACGATCCTACATTTATAAATCGCTTGTTGTACCCCACCCAAATTAACCTGCCTTACAATTCGTAAAACAACTTCTTACCGCTGTTTAACGTGAACACTTCGCCTTATGCTGACGAGGTAATGACTTGTATTTAAAGGTACATCCACCCGTACGAACACGCCGGTCTCACACGGTTCAAATCACATGTCTTTAAATCACTCCACAAACTAAAACAAACACTAAAATTGTTTACCTCTCATACTTATTCTTCGTCTTATCATTCCCCGTTTTGTAGATGCAACAGCACTTACTTTTCTTCTTCCCCATGTGCTCGTTGTCCACCGTATCGGGTGTAAACGTAACTCTCCGTCTTACAAGGCGTAACGTGCGCGTACGCGTACGCGGTTTCTTCAGTTTTAGGACCGTTCTTGTTATTTGCATGGGGTAGTTTTATGCGATTGCTTAAAGCGTTTTGGTAAAACGCGGCCATGCACTGCTGGGGCAGTGAAGCGCTTTTACGTGCTTGGACAGGACGGAGCATAGATGTACATAAAAGATGAGAAATATTTTTCAATTAATATTTTTGTTCGTAGGAGTACTTTAAATTATATGTTTTCTAAAATATTATTCTCTTTACTATCATTCGCTACTCATTCATCTTCCTTATCCTCACAATAATATCCTTACCACTCAGCATTGGCTGCTTACGTCTATTTCTTCTTATCTTCGCTCTTCTGTCCCCCTTTATACATTTTACCTCCTTTTCTTGCTTATCAGGTACATTACGTGTTAAAATATCCGGCCGAATTTTATTTATGCGTTGACGGAGTGCCTTTAATCTTTTTTCTCGTCTTGTTGGGTATTTATGCATTAACATGGTTTATTTGACGAGAGCAATGAGAACTGGGGCTACAAAAGTTATTAATTATATATCATTCATTCAAATATATAGAGAGACAACTCGAAAGCTGATTGGTAAGTTTGAAAAGAATAAATTACTTGACCTTTCATAGGAAATCAAAGTTATTCTTTCTTATTTTTATGCGAAATAAATAGTTAAAAGTTATTATTTGATTCGTTTTTACAATATTTGTTCAGCCATTCCTTGCAAACAACATCAGAATTACATGATTACCAAATGAAATCAACTATTGGCCCCTACCAAAAAATCTAAAACAAATGAAAAAGAATGGTATGACATATGAAAAGAAGGAAATACCGTTTAATAGCTAATCGGGCTTTATTTTGTTTTGTTAACGGAAATATCGTAGTTAATATTACCATAATATTGCAAATATAGTTTGGTTTTTTCACCAATACTCGTTTATTTATCTCCTCATACAACAACACCGAGATAAACATACTTTTCAGATTTGTAGGGATCGTTCACAGTGCCATAAGAAAGGAAAGGGCCATTAAAAGTGGTGTAGAAGGGCGTGCCTAGCCATAAACTGTTCAAAACAATCTTGTCATGTCAACGCAGAATAAGTTATTTTCATGGCGTACACAAACACCTTGTAGAACGAATGCATCTACCAACGCCATTTTCTTCGCTAGGCCCTTATCATCC
>NW_007360620.1:100332-101732 GCF_000192795.1 Vavraia culicis subsp. floridensis | reverse complement strand
TCACATTCCTTCGTACTGATAAGACGAGCGAATACATGCATAAGATCATGTATAAATGCGTACTTACCCGTTTTAATGTTCATTTGAAGTATTTCATGCAGCATCTCATCCATCTTCTGTACGTAATAGCACCTTGGCTGTTCTTTCATAATTTTCTCGCATTCCGTGCTTAATCGTGCTATTTCGTGTTTTTTTCCTTTTCGAATGGCTTGTTTAAACACTAAAATATGCGAATTGCGAAATATTCGTGCAAGTTTCAACATCTTACTTCTTAGATCGGTGAAGTACAATCTTAGTGATTCGTTATTTTGTGATTTTCCAAGCATTTGTTCTACTTCATTAGAGTTGTAATCTCTAAAAGCATCTTCAAAAGATAATAATGCGTAATATATCCTATTATATTTTGCTTTACCTTCTAACATATTGTTATGTCTTTTCTTTAATTCTGTCATACGCGCTATGTTACCCATTATTGGTGTGTTATGATGTGTACTCCACACATAATCATTTTCATCATCTACTCTGCTATTCTCACCGTATGCATTCGCCACATTTGCTAAGTCTCGTGCACCACCTTGAGATGCCCTGATCAAAGAAAAAATGAAGATAATCCAAAGACAATCCATGGGATGGCACGCTGCTGAACATTAAATAGTTCTAATTTTTTGATAGACATGACAGTAATGCGAGATATGGTATGTCTATTGACACTTGAAATGCTGTCATAAACGATGTAAAAATACCATTCTGTGTGTTTTGGTATATGCGTACATTACTGTTCTGTAGAATGTAAATCGTGGTGTATTTTACTGATAACTTGGACTAAATCAGCATTCTACACGTCAAAAAATCATTTCTTAAAAGAGAAGAACAACAGCATAGAAGGATGTTTCTTAGAAATAGTACCACCATGCTAGCAACTAATAAATAATTCTCATTCAGCAACGGTATTGAGTAAATGTTATTGTTTGTTCATGTTTTGTGATGTGAGAATATAAATAAATAACTTTTAGCGAAAAAGGAAAAATGATAAATCTAATTTACTAGAAAATTGCTAAATTGGCAATGAGTGTTATGTTCACTCTCTTGTATCATGTATTCATACAAATAAAAATACAACTCAAATATTCAGAAATCGGTTTTGTGAAACCTAAATATGACCTTTCGAGAAAAATAAAAAATTTTGTTTCATGTCTTTGCACTGGATGAAGAGTCGAAAGTTGTTGTGCAGCTCATTCTTTCTGCCACACTCTCAGCCACTATTTACAAACAATATTTTCATTCTATTTTTATTTATTCTATCCCTATCATTATTTAGTTGGCTGTTTTTATGAACACCACCACGTCTAATCAAAATGCATGAAATAAATAACATATCTGCACTTTTAACTTTTGTTTGA
>NW_007360620.1:50675-99901 GCF_000192795.1 Vavraia culicis subsp. floridensis | reverse complement strand
AAAGCTTTATTTATTGATCGGACCTACGAGAGTCTGCAAAATGTTCCTGTGCTCCGTGCACAGTTCTTAAAAAAGCACTTCGGTATTGTGCATGTTCTAAAAAAAAATATAAAACCAAAAAAACAGTAAAAAATAAAAATAACAAAAAAACAAAAAAAGTAAACGGGCACACCAAGTGGTGTAGCCGAGGTGGAAGCCGAAAGTTTGCACACACTTTTAAAAATTATAATTCTTCTGATAAATCATCTTCTTCCATCAAGGAAGCTGTTGTTAAACCATTTGCTAAGCCGTTTACAAGGCTGCAAAAATTTATTATGGAGACTTGGATCGACAAGATGAAGAGTGGCAAAAATGTAACGTCGATTAAAAAGGAAGTCGAGGAATTTAAAATAAATGTAGTAATTTTCAGAAGTTAATTTCCAAATACAAGTTGGCAATGGAGCAGGAAAAACTGAAGATTGAAAATAAAAATAAACTAAACACTAATGGTTTGGTGAACAACCAAAACCAAGGTGATACAAAAAGTGGTTTACATAGCCATAAGGACAGCATCACTTTCATGGGTGAGTGCAGTGACAAATCTCATCACGATGATCAGTCATCAGATGATCGTCTTGCCGGTGGCGATGGATCTGATGAAAGTACTGATAGTAACGGCTATCATGTACAAAGTGAAACAGCCGAGCACTATGCTGGTGAGCTCAACCATATTTGTGCAAATTGTATGGCAATGCACTTTAAAGACGAGGCTCACCGTAGACGTGCGTACAAGAGCTGCTGTCACTTCGGCAAGCTAGCCTACACACCACGAGATAGCTATCCAGAGTATCTCAGATCGCTGTTCACCGATACAGCAAGCAGCGATCATAAAAACTTCAAGACCAATATACGATCGTACAACAGTGCCCTGTCGTTTGCGTCAATGGGTGCAAATGTGGAGCAATTCACACGAGGAGTGTATTTCTTCAAGGTGCATGGTCAGGTCTACCACAACACATACAACATAAACCCGCTTGAAAACACTAACAGGAGATACTCGCAGTTGTATGTGATTGATACAAACGATGCCACAGATCTGAGATCGAGAAATCCTGCAAATGAGAAGTGTGACAGAGCAATACTACACAATCTTGACAGGACAATAAGAGAAGTCAACCCGTATGCTGAAGTTGAGAGAAATGCAGTGCGTGAAGGAAATATGTTGATGGTGAATGTGGTGTTCAACAAGAACATTCATCGTGACATGAACAGGTACAATGTTCCTACAACGGGCGAGATCGCGATGATATTCAGCGAAACACAGCTGCCATTCATACTCAAGAGAAGACAGTTTCTGGCTCTTCTTTCGTTTGCGATGACAATCCACAAGTCACAGGGCCAGTCATTTGACAAGGTAGGTGTTTATCTGCACAGCTCTGTCTCTGTGCATGGTCAGTTGTATGTAGCTCTGTGGAGAGTGCACTATGCAAACGGTCTAAGGGTGTATGTTGCTGACAATGGACACCAAGGAAAGCGTGAGAATGGTAAAGTATACACAAGAAATGTTGTGTACAATGAGCTACTGGAATGAAAGTGATTTATTGATTTTGTAACCACAAAACAGTTAGTAGAAAGGAATGACCTGATGTTGCAGTTGTATTCAAAAGCGCTATTTTGGTATACTATCCATTCATACACCCGTTTTGAAAAACGGGATAGCACTGCTAGTAAATCATTAAAATCATTATTACGATAACACTATGATTGCGCTTTTAACAATGTATTACCACAAATATAGAAAATGAAAAAAAGTGGCCGTTAAGTTAATGGCTGATATAAACTGCAGCTTGTGACCGTGCGGTATCGTATTGTGCTGCAGGTTCTGACTTACGTAGAAGGATGTAATGCATAAATTTATGCAATGCACAAGTTCTGTTCTTTAAATAAACGCATTCAACACAAACCACAAAAACAAAACACCACCCTCTTACTTTACCCCCTCGCATGCATAAAGTGATAATAATCGGTAGTTCACCAGCAGCATACACAGCTGCGCTGTACACCGCAACAGCAAATCACAAACCTGTTCTTTTAATGCCCTCCGTTACGTACAACATAAGAAATTACGAAAAGATTGCTGGGCTGCCCGGTATGACGAAGGATAAATTTGGATGTTTGATGCGTGCACAATTGGAACGATTTGGGGTGGAAATGCGTGTGGTTGAGAGCGTTGAGGTTGTTACGGGAAATGGGGTGGATGATGAGGGTAAGGTAGATGAGGATGGTGTGGATGCGTATGGGGTAGACGAGGTGGAAAATGAACAGCGCATAAATGACAAAGTGTTGAGGGTAAATGGAGAAAAATGCTTGGCATTGATAATTGACCATGATATCGGCGTAAACATGCATAGCGTGTTTACATGTGGTGGTGATGAAGCAATTATTGCCATAGGAAGTGGTTGCATGGCTGCTATCAAGTGCAACGAATACATCGAAGGAAATTGGAAGGAATGATCGGTGTTAGTGCATAAATATTCTTATTCGGTTATGCATTTAAAATATTTGTTTTTTATGGTTTCGTATGTTTTTCTGTTCATTTTCAGGGTTACCACTATTGTGTTAGCCTTCTACACGCTGTCATGGTGCATTGCACGGTACAGAACGTAAATCGATACGTATTTTATATCTTGTTCTACACACCGTACTATACTTAAATTGGTACGTTTTGTTCAACCTACATTCCGGTATTATCCACCATTTGATGCGTACTTCACATGCCGTTCTTATACCGTGCTGTAGAACGTAATCATCAGAATGGGTATGCGTAATTTATGCATATTTGATCAGTGGAGAGATAACACCTGATCAGTACGCTCATAATAAACGTAATTAAATTAGCGGTACGACCTCAAACATTACTATTAAATCGGTAATACACAGCAACAGTGCTACTATAATGTTACTGTTTATGCGTAATAAGCTTGTTTAAATAAATAAAATATTAATGCGGTCTAGAACGCTTTTCAAAAAAAGTATAAAAAGACAAGCACTGCGCATTTATAACTAACGATCCTTTATTCCTCTTCCTTGGGCCTCTTCAGCACCTTAACCTTGCTAACAAAGCAGTTTTGCAGCGGATAGATCAAACTGCCCATCTCCTCTATCCTTTTATCAATTTTATCACTTGCGATCTTCTTGACAATCTCAACCACGCTCTGCCCATCCATCTCTTCCTTTACGACATCAAACATTGCCTTGCGTATTTCCTTGACCTGACTGCTTTTCGCATAGCAGTGCTTTTTAGTCAATGCTGCAGACTTTTTCGTGACCGCAACGGTAAATATACGCAGCTTGACATCATCGCTTGTTGTTACGTCCGAAACAGCTTCAATCAGCGTGTGCCACTTTCGTACTATCCCTTTCTGCTTATCGGTGGTAAGTTCCATGCCGTTGAACACGCCCTTCAGGTCCCTGCCCACCAGCTTAGTACATACGAACTTGTACTTGCGGAACGTGCCATCACCCTGCAATTCACCCTGATTCACCTCAAACACACGACCACGCAGCTTTCGTTCCGTTATTGCCGCCGTACTCTGCTTCGTTAGTATGGTTGTACCCACGTTTGTTGTCATGAACATAGACGATGGCACAGTCAGGTTATATGTCTCTTTTTTGGTGAATGAGTCCTTCTCTTTCTTCTTAGATTGCTTTTTTGATGCTTTGTGCAGCTTCTTATTGTCTGCTTTTATTGCCATTTATTTTTAGGGTACAAAAATTTTTATGATAAAGTGTTGGTGGAGCAAAAGGTACGTATTTTGAATGGGGGTGTTATTGCTGACGTGATGCTGGTGCAACGTGAATTAAGTGTTGCAAGCAGTGCATTTTAATAGCGGTACTATAAACTGTTATTGAACGGTTTCAAAATACGATTTCAAGGAAGTATACGGCATTTACAGGCACGTATTACTCCGCTTAATGCAAACATTGTTAACACGTATTAATAGAATTATCATAAAGCAATACATTGATCATAGCGGTACACACAATAATAACGCATCAACACGTACTACTATGCTGTATTTTATCATTAAGTAATACGCAAAGATGATGTTATCAAAGACATATGCTATAACAGAACAGCAATAATTATCACATTACGACAATGCCATCAAAAATATATACAATGGTAAAACAGCAACACATCAAATCATACATCCTTGTACACCACAGTCTCTCTAAACAATGCTGGTGCCACATTATCAATACGTACAATGAACCAGTGTTTGAACAATAATCGTTAAAGTTGAGTAACAGTACTTCAAAGAAGACAGTCCATACAACAATTGTTAGAATAGAATGTTGTTCAATTTGGTATTTGTTTGGAAAGATTCGTTTCTTTCGCAACAGTACACGCTCTACATAACAAATAACAGCATAGAACCATTTATCAAGATAAAATATCGAAATGATTTACAGGAAAATCTATCACTCATAATTAGCTCACACTAAGAGTACGTATCATAACAGCAGTGCACCCTTACCGGTATTACAAATCACGTGATGTCTGATTGTGAGTAACAGAAAGTTAGTAAGGCTTTACGTACACTCATCATGATCTATATGAATGTACCTATCGGTGTATTCTACTCATTTGTATGAGTAGAGCACATTCATGCTACTTAATACAATTTATGTTGTTGATATGGTAGGGTAGATTTGTTACCACTTTGTGTATTTACTTATCTCCAATCACACGATAATTGTCACCGTATGTAAAAACGGTACTACGTTAAAAAGGAGCAGTCACGGTGATATAAAAGAGCATCAACAATGTATTGGTGCAGGGAATGATCTCAAATAGAGGGTAATACCTTTATTAGTGCATATCTTAGTATTGATGATTTTATTGGTGTTTTTCAGTCCCTTTAAACATGTTTTGGTGTAGATGGCGTGTTGCTGTAATGATTAGGTACTCCTAATCATTGCCAATACTTTACTTACCTGTCCAAGTAATTAGAAATACCACACCGTATCACAATAGATTAACGAGGAAGAGCAGTTCATTGCTCGTACTTGTAATGAATAGTACGTGTTATACCATCATCTTCTTGCAATAGCTGTAATACATTCGGTTATGGTTAGAAGTTCAAAAAGAAATAATGTTCTATTTATAGATTGAAATGATTAATTGTGGCAGGAACTGCTTTTGATTGGTATGGAATGGTTATATCGTACCGCTGTAGTAGGAACAATACTATAATTGGAATAGTATTACTTAAATGGGAATATTACCATTATAATGAAAATGGCAGTATATAATGATATGATCTGCCATAACAAACATAATACCATTTATTGCATTGTTCTACAACAAGTGATGCTAACATCACTCCCTTTTCACTATCAGTACCTTTTTATCATCTCACCAATGACACATCAAACCTTTCTCCTTTACTTCCCTATAAATAGAAAAAGAACGAGTGCAACCCATGCATATAAAACCATCAAGCGCTCACAAGAAAGAAAAAGTTGAAAAAGACAAACTCACCATCGACATAACACTCCCTGAGCATGTCACCATGAAGGACGTAATGCTGCAATACACGGATAATTCTTACCGCATAAAATACGCCAGAGGATATGAAAATGAAAAGGATGGCGGTTGGTATGCGTGTGCTGTTTCGGGATGCATTGAGGGTACGTTACCGTTCAAGATTAAGGAACCGGTGTGCGTGGCTAAGGATGGCGGGTTCTCGCTTGTTTTCAAGAGAGGAAGTGATATTGCTAATCAGTTGAAGAATGTTCGCATTATTGAGTTATGTGCGGATAAGAAGGATAAGGAAGCGATTTGTGGCACGTGTGGACAGGGAAAGAAGGATGATGAGATGAGGAGTGGAGAGAAGGGTAGTAAGGTGAGTGGTATGAAGAAAGGTGAAGAGAGTGTGACTAAAGATGAGAAGAAAGGAAAGGTATGTGCTGGTGAAGTGTGCAAGGACGAGAAGGGAAAGGTATGTGCTGGTGAAGTGTGCAAGGACGAGAAGGGAAAAGTGTGCAAGGACGAGAAGGGAAAAGTATGCGATGAGAAGGGAAAAGTATGCAAGGACGAGGTGTGCAAGGATGAGAAGGGAAAAGTATGCGATGCAAAGGGAAAAGTGTGCAAGGACGAGGTGTGCAAGGACGAGAAGGAGCGTAAGAACAAGGAATGCAAGGATGAAGAGTGCAAGAGCTGCTGTGATAAGAACAAAAAGGAGGAAATTAAGAAGAAGGAATAGGAGATTTAAGTAAAAGTACCTTTGAAAAGTTGAACCTGTCAGAACATTTTTGTTAGGTTCATATTACACAACCATTCAGGTAATCGCACTCATTACCAAATGAATGTTTTTTTTACCATTTATTGCGTATTTTGTGCTCATTTTCTTACGTTCCATTCTTTGTACTCACGCGTGGGCTGAAGATGTAAAAATAATTTTATTGCGCATAGAGCGATGGGGATGTGGCGTATGAATGAGCAGTTGTTCGGCAGATGCTTGAAGTGGTGGGGTAAGAGTTGAGAAGGCTTGCACCACAGCATTGCTGTAGGTTGGTGACCAGTACGATCATTTACTCCGCTACCAGCCCAAATTATCGCACCCTGCACTTCATCCTTGATCAGTGATTGTTCCACGGCCTTATCTCCTCCTTGCTGTAGAAGTCCATCTCCTTTATCCTCTCGTTAAACACTTCATACGCACACAGCATGAACGTGCCGTAAAGATGCCCCCAATCGATGCTAAGCCGTGGACAGCACACCTGCACGTACCCTTCAACGAACGGAAACCTTAAATTGCTCTCCTTCACCTCCTCCATATTAAACACGTACACCTCCTTTCCCATACGTACAAGCGCGTCGTGCACGTTGTCCACGATACGGCTGTTGCCCTGCGCACCGAGTGTGCCGTTAATTATGCCCACTGTTCTTGAGCGCATGAATGCACAGCGCTGCTGTGCACGTACGCGGTGCATACGTGCATGATCGTAGTGCTCGCGGTACATGCGCTTGTTGAACGGGCAGTACCGGAAGAATCGCACGGTTGGATTTGCGATCATCAGCGATTCGAGGTGAAAACGGCCATCGCTTATGAACACCACGTTGGGGGTGTGCACCTTTGGACTTGTGCAGCCGAGCACTTCCCCGGTGCTTAGGGGCTTTACCTGGTAGGTGGGCAGGTTGAACATTTTGTTGAGTTTGTATACGATGTGGCGGTATTGCACTGTTCCTAGCACTGTGATTGATTTGTTACACGTGGTTGGAGTGCTTAAGATGGTAGAGGTGGTTGAATTGCTATTACCACCCTTCTCTTTGTTCCCATATCTGCCATTCACCTCGCTCATCATTTTCTTGCCATTCTCTTCACCCCTCTCTTCACCCCTCTCTTCACCCCTCTCTTCACCCCTCTCTTCACCCCTCTCTTCACCCCTCTCTTCACCCCTCTCCTCACCCTTCTCTTCACCCTTCTCCTCACCCTTCACCTCACCCTTCACCTCACCCTTCACCTCACCCTTCACCTCACCCTTCACCTCACCCTTCTCTTCACCCTTCTCCTCACCCTTCACCTCACCCTTCACCTCACCCTTCTCTTCACCCTTCTCTTCACCCTTCACCTCACCCTTCACCTCACCCTTCTCTTCACCCTTCTCATTACCGCCCTCTTCACCCATCTCCTCAATCATCCGTCCCACCATTCCTTCCAAATGTTCGCTCTCAAAAAACACGTCCACAAAAACATAAAGCACCTTCACCCCACATCCCACAATACAGGAATGTCCATAATGCACAATCAGCTCAACATCCGCATCCGTATCAACGCAGCACGCTCCATAAACAACATCAGCAAGTGTTACCACACGTGCTGTGGTGTTACCCTCAATTGCATCCGACAGAATGGTGCTGTACTTTAACAGACCATCCGGCAATTGCAGGCCCACCTTTTGCACGTTGTGGCGTGCTATGGTTGATAGCACTTTTTTGAGTTCGAAGTTGTAGTTGGGAGGTAGCAGAGAGAGGGGATGGGCGAGGTTGGGAAAGTGGGTAATTGGTTTTGATAGTTTTACCATTGGGGTTGGTGCTGGGAGGGGTGATATAAAGAATGAGGAGAGAGAATGAGGAGAGGAATGAGGAGAGGAATGAGGAGAGAGAATGAGGAGAGAGAATGAGGAGAGAATGAGGAGAGAGAATGAAAATTATTACCATGATATGGCAATCACCCCATAGAACGTGCCATCATTTAATTACGGCACGTGTACGCTGCATAGGATTAAAGTGCTGGTACATCGCTGCTGATCATGCATCACGCTCAAACACCTGGCACGGATATGCGCAGCGTACCCGGCCTGAAATAAACGCAGGAACGTGCTTAATCAATAAATTGATATTTTGACATTATCAGCGATTAGAAAGAGAAGGACGTGCTCTCCGCATTTACCATGCCGAGCACCGCTCTGTTCTGTGACCGTTTCTGGCTACGTTTGAACGCCGGGATGATAACCGAATTGATGCGCTGTGCCATTCAAGCTGAGTACACAAACATCTGGTGCAACAACGGGGTGTACCGTTCATTGACCGGTCAGCAGACTTAGTTGCTGCTTGAAGTGCGCACCACCTGCAAATTATGTTCGTGGTGTGGCGGTTAAGCGCTGCCTGTCCCGTTGCTTGTGATTTCGTGATGATTTTCTGAATGAAAGGTTTCGACACGGCGGCTAAGCACCGGCATAAAACGAGCAACGATCGAAGTGCAGAACAGCATTTACTACGTGCCGAACCGAGCAGGCACTTTGAGGCGATTAAAAGGTAATTACAGTGCACTGTGGCCGAACAAAGCGAAACCGTACCGCTAAGCTTAGCGCAATGCACTACGTGACGTACAGATGAGTGCAGGAGGTGAAATGTTTACTTATTTTTGGTTGTTGCAGTTTCTGCGGACAGTCCTATCGCACGACAGGCTGTCAAACAAATAAACCATTTCAATCTGAGGGCATAAACCGTCCATGCTGTCAAGAACTGCTGCAGTCCTAGGACTTGTGCTTTTCGGCCTGTTTGCATGCACGGCAGGCACATGCATAAGCACGAGCGATAGTTTTAAACGGCCTGATGAAACGAGCAAAGGATTCGACAGCTCGGACAACGATGAGGAAATGTCGCTGGAATGTGAAGGTGCTGAAGTGGAGAGGAACGGGTGTGAGCACGAACACACTAAGGACATGAGCGAACCGCAAGAAAAGCAGCTAGCAGGTACCGGTCCCGCATCCATGATCAAAGCTGCTGGGTCAGCGATCATCGGCTTTGTATCTGCTCTTGCGCGCAGATTGGGACAAGCAATGCTGCGCTACTGTCGTAAGTTTTGGGACGTTTTAAGCTGATTTTAATTTGGGATGAGCGTTATTTTACTACCCGGTCATAAATGAGCAATTTCAACTAAAATTGGTACCGCTACGTGTGAGGTGCGCCCTTCAAACATTTGAATTGTTCGGTAATGCGCTTTTCCTTATTTTCGATTAATTTATCTTTTTAGAACGTTTTTAATATTTTTAGGTCCGTTCTATGAACGGATAGCACGGCCAGCATTTTGTAGCACTTCACCAGCTCTGCCCACTATGCACGCAGCTCCTATCCCTGCCCACAACCGTTCTAATACATTTTCAAATCTTTTGTATAAACCGATACTTCCGCTTTGCTCCACGGCCCCAAACCAATCAAGGTGTTACTGCCAGCAGGTACCTGCGTTCGCCCCGCGTCATAAATGCTGTTAACAGGCACTCCTGCACTCTTCGCACCCCGTCCAATGCTCCTCATCTCCTCATAACCAGCCTTCAGCACAATCTTAGCCTCTCCATTGTCCACCCACTCATCCACATTCACAGCCTTTCTAACAACCTTTGATACCATATGGCCCACCTGTGCAATCACCTTTCCCTTAGACATTTTCAGGTCCTTGTTCACTATTATAACGAGCACAAGATCGCTTGGTGGCGATCTACGCCTTGTACTGCGCATGATGGCACGAATGAGCTTGTAGAGCAGGAAGGAGATGTTTAGGGTCAGCAGAATTAGAAATAGCGGTTTGTACATTGAATGATCGATTTGTGACATAGGGGTAGCGATTTGAGTGTGTATAAGGGGAAGTGAAGGGGGTGTGAAGGGTGTAAGAAGGGGGTGTGAGGACGAGAAGGGGGTGAGAAGAGGGTGAAAAGGGTGTGAAAAGGGTGTGAAAAGGGTGTGAAAAGGGTGTGAAAAGGGTGTGAAGGGGGTGTGAGGATGAGAAGGGGAAGTGATGAAAATATTTTTATGCTCCGCTTTGCAAGGGATGCTGTCTTATCACTCAAACCAAAGAGAGCAAACGGCTTTGTACAAAAATTATTATTTTTATGAACTGGCCAATCAGCTTACGCATTGTCTTTTTAGGGTTAGGTGGTTCGCAGAATAAAGCACAACTTCGCTGTGCAATGCCGGGTAAAATGCATAAAAACGCATCTTTAACAAATGTGTTACTTGGCAAGGAACAGCACCTTAAATACGAACCAATAAAATGCACCTAATCATGAATATGCCGCCAACACGGCAAGCAATAGCTAAACATTCACATTTAAATTCTAAAATACAAATTCAACACCTTTAATACGCTCGTGCTCGTTTCTGACACACGGCCCGAAGTGATGAGAACACCCCAGCCTAATACACAACTACGCGCCATCACTCACCTCGTCGTACATAAACACGCCACACTCCTCATCACTGACCACCATGCCAACAATCTCCCTATCATCCGTTACGTAGCCGTTTTCAATTTCTTTGGGGTACTTCAGCTTTACAGTGCTGTTGGTTACATCTTTTAAGGTCTTCCGCTTTTCTTTCATGCCTGTTCGTGTGGGGGTGGCAAATTCGTACGGTTCTGTACTTTCAACGGAATTGCGTTTGTTCAGCCTTACCCAGCCAACACACCGGTCACACGGCTCAGTGCAACGCTCAAAAACAATGGCGTAGTTAGAACGATAGGAATTACGAGCCGTAGGAATACGCAAGAATTTACCATACGTACGTTTGTTTACACTGCTGGGTGAGTGGTAGATGATCAAAACGATGGGTGTTACCGTATCCTTCCTTGGTGCGTTTGTTACCGTTCTGATTCGTAGTAAGGACCGTTAATTTTGTTGTTTTTTACCGCTCACTTTCTTTGTGCAGCGATTAAATTAATTTTGCGATGTTTTCACAGTTCGTTTCAGTTACGTTCTCTTACATTAAATTTAATTTGCACTCACCTGCTCATCACCTCATCATCTGCTCATTCCACACTTCACCTCCTCCTCATCACCTCATCTCCTCTTCACCTCCTCATCATCTCCTCTTCACCTCCTCTTCACCTCCTCTTCACCTCCTCATCATCTCCTCATCATCTCCTCATCATCTCCTCATCATCTCCTCCTCATCTCCTCTTCACCTCCTCATCATCACCTCCTATTCACATTTCTTCAAGCACCTCTCCCTCGTAGCAACTCCTCACGTATTCACAAATGCCCCTCCGAATATCCGCATCCACATTTGCTCTGACAGCTCCGCCCCCCACTATCTCCATAACCGCCTTCCTCAAATTGTACACATAGTGCTCATCCAGGTACACACCGGACAAGATCACACACCTAGACGCATTCGTGGTGTACTGCTTTCTAAACGGCATAGGCTTTCTCTTCTCGCGCTGCAACCGTATGCTGTTCATAATTGCCATATCACGCATCTGTGCGGCCTTCCTAAACTCATACGGTGACATTTTGTGCCTTTTCAGCACGCTAAACGAATTGAACGACGTGCTCAGCATGGTTTTGTTGCCTGGCCGGTCACGTGTGTTGGTATACACCGACAGCTCTGCTCCCTTCACGTGGCCCTCCGGAAAGTCCGTTCGTGCACGCTCCTGTGGTTGGTCCGCACACCCCGCCACATAAATGGTGTTCTTATACGCCGGCAGTTGCTTTAGAATGCCGTGCATTCTGTAGGGATTGGCACATACCTGCTGCGATACTCTGTTCGTGTCTTCGTACACGAAACTCAGGAGCACGCTCACCTCCAGATCAAACAGCAGGGCATTCACGTAGTTCTCAACGCTCTCCAACACCTCCTCAATCAGATTTTCACCCACCGAATATTCCATTGAATCGTTGTACTCGTGCGGCAAGTCCCTGTTCCTTAGCAGCTCACCCACCGCTTTTTGGAACGCTGCATCCTCAAATATTACGTCTATTGGTACTTCGTAGTGCGTACCGGTTGTGCATGCGAGTATGCCAAGAACGTGCAGAATTAACATTATGTGCGGATTGACACTCTTTTTATGTGATGGGACTGTTGTTTGTGATGGATTTGAAACTAATTGTGGTGATGGAAGTGTTTTATGGAATATTTTGGATGATGAGCGGGGAAGGGTGAGAAATAATGGGTTTGAGGAGCGGGGAAGGGTGCAGTATTTTTGAGGAGCGGGGAAGGGTGCAGTATTTTTGAGGAGCGGGGAAGGGTGCAGTATTTTTGAGGAGCGGGGAAGGGTGCAGTATTTTTGAGGAGCAGGAGAAGAAACAATAAATACTTGAGGTGTTAGCACTACCAAATGAAATGGAACAGCAACCGTTGAACTAACACCGATAAATAAAACCAAGTTGGTGCAAAATATGCAGCAATAATCGTTGTAGCACACACCTCAACAATTGTAAAGCTTTTGATCGCAAGCAAACAAGCACTAGATAAATAATTTGATGAGCGCTTGCCAAAGATGAGCGGGTACTCACAAGAACAGGGATCGCACGTACGAGCTGATCCGTACAAATATTTAAATTCAAAACAATGTAAACGTTCTTTACGGCCAATCATTTCGGTACACCTTTTTAATAGCGGTAGATTTGGCAGCACACGCGGTAACCGATTTTAACGTTCCTTAAATCACGGATGAAATCAAAATGTTGAGATGTAAATGGTGTTACACCTGACTGATCATGAAGTGACGTGCTCATATGAAGGGTGGTGTGATTAAATGAATTGCTAATTTAGGACCAGAATTTGAGCATTGGTCCTTGCAAAGAAAACAATTCGCACAAAATAATGGGAGGGAAAGTGTACCGGTAAAAAATGAGGTGGACCCTTCCGAATCAAACAGCACTTCTGTGCAAGGCTGTTGCACATCGCAGCTGTGCCATCCTTGCTCTGGTGCTGGATAAGCTTGGTTTGATGCCTTTCTCCTCAGTGCGGCTGTTGCAACCCGTGCTTCAGCACGCTTTCCGGGCACCAAAAACTTTCTGGTAAAAGCGTTTTGAGGGGCTGCAATTCAAAGCTGTGATAACTCCGTAGCTTAAAAGTGCATGTTCGTTGTTCATCCTCGTATGACCAGCATTCTTTTTTTGCTAATTTTATTTTTTCCTCGCACCCAGCTGCATCCAAGCATTCCGTACGTGTTAAAAACGTTCGAGCCCGTAAAATTTGCTTGTAATAATTTTTATGCTCTTCGCACGGCACCGTGCCAAATAAATTTACTTTTTTACCCAATCTGCTCTACGCATGGTGTATGGGGCTGTCATACACCATGCGTAAAAAGGGCATCGTACCCTCAAATAAACCACTCCCCATGATTAACCCGTACCCTCAAATAAACCACTCCCCATGATTAACCCGCACCCTCAAATAAATCATTTCCATCTGTTAAACTGTCATATGCTGCCCAATCATCTCCTCCATCTAAAACCATTTCTTAGATAGCAAAACATAAATAGAACGCATTCATTCCATCCATGTACGCATTTCTTCTGTACATTTCATTCGCACTGTGCCGGTTCTCCCACTTTGTTCCCTCCTACACGATAGAACAGGTAAATACGATTGATGATAGCTCGCATACCTCGAGCGAGGAGTACCTGGTAGACTTTTACGACTCAAAGGTTTATCAAAGACACTTATCGCCCTACCAAAAGCATAGGAAGAGGGTGTTCTACTGCCATGGTAAGCACGGTGACAAGCACAATAATTACAACTATCACAGCTACCACTACAGGAAATGGAAGTTTAATGACAGGGCGTAGGATGAGTTGGTGTGCTGTGTATGAGCGTGGTGTGGCATGTGCTGAGATAAATTTGCTATTCGTTGTGCACCGCGTATAGTAAAATAGATTTATCATTTTCTTTGGACTGCGCGTGTTTCTCAGGCAGTACGTGGTGGATGAAAATAGCACTGGCAGTATTTTGGATGGCCGTCAGCAAACGTACGCGTTAGAAGGCGCTGCTAAGGACCATAACCGTAAGAAACACCTCCTAAGCAATGATTTGAGCACAGCTCGGTGATGAATGGTGTAGCAGCGTGCAAGCACGCCATACCTCGTATTTAAGCAAAGTATTCGGTCATATGCAGCTTTACCTGCAAAAATGCTTGAGCAATAAACGGGCATTCTAATCAAATCAGCACTACGCCACGTCACGGTTGTTGAAACGATTACCTTCCCCTTACAACGAGCCATGCCCCCACAATTATTTTAGCGGTACGTCCTCCTTCCTCTACCCTTTTGCTCGCCTTTCTCTACCCTTTTGCTCGCCTTTCTCTACCCTTTTGCTCGCCTTCCTCTACCCTTTTGCTCGCCTTCCCGTGGCAGCAAAGCAGGAAAAGCAAATTTACCTATCACAGCATGGTAGGTCTGTCATAGACCACCAAACGTACGAATGCATTTCTTCCAACCGCAATACTTCACTTCACCACCGCACGTATGCAATTTATCATCTTCTTGCAGGCCATCACCACCTACTCCGGTACCCCGAGGTGCAAACCAAGGCCAAAGGCAATTTATTCATTCCTCTGCTCAATTCGTTACACGCCAATGATCACCATCAAACAATCACGAACCACTCTTTATATTCGAAGTACCGTGCAATGGCGAATGTTGCTGCTCATCGCTGTTCTGATGGTGGTGCTGGCACACCAAGGATTTATACATCACGCGGGATATGCATGTTCGCAGCATCGTGGTGTTCTGCCGGGCAAGACAGAAGGATCCCACCACATAGCTCATCTCACAGAATAAGTAAATCGTTTGCTGGAAGCGTTCAATTTGCGGTGCTCTGGCGCACTGCCCTGCACTTTTGTCACTAAGACACGTTTAACACGCCATGTGGTGTTTCGCACCTTTCATTGGCCTGAATCGGTACGTGCACGTTTTTACGGGCAGTACTTTAACTGCAATACTTCGGTGGCTGCTCCGTGCTAAGACATGCAATGAAAAAGGCCGTGCGTGCACTGAGCCAACGATGAGCGCGTTACCTTCCCTTTATCGTGGCAGGTGTGCCGGAAACGGGCACAGGTCCAAGAATGTTGTTGGTGCGCGGGAAGAAGAAAAGATTTTAGTGAACGACCGTTTCCTGTTGGTGCGCTTAGTGGTTGCAGGTGAAATACTTTTAGGCCAGGAAATGCGCAGTGCTGCTCATAAACGTGTTGTTTTGAGGAAGTATCAATTTTTGCTGGGGTGCACATCAACAGCGCTGTGAGGCGGGTGCAAATACGCATCTGCGTTTAGAACGTGTCTAAAAACCAATTGGGGCAGCAAAATGTAAAATTTGGAACATTGGCGTGCACTGGAAGGAGCGCCACGCACAAACGCTGTTCTTCGCTGAACTGCGCTTATCTATCAAATGCTGTTTATTTGGATCTTTAAAGGTGCGTTGGCCGTACATGGGTAGGTTCGTGCTGCGTTCCTGCGCAAGCAGCCTTTTACAGCACTTGCCAGTTATTCCCTCCGCAACAAATTGCTCAGATACGATCACACGCTCTCCGCACGATTAGAGCACCGTTCTAAAACGCTTGTCGCCTCGCACTAAACACCAAAACACGGCACACCCGATTTATCTCGCCAATAAACCGTAAAACCTCATTTGCCGTTTTTACGCATGCCCAAATTTTTACCTCTCAGTACTCCCAAAATCTCAAAAAAATATAAAACACCAAAAAGCCTTGCACACCAATGCTCATCGACATATCAAACCTGCCGCAAATACCCACCAAGAGGTTCAAGCTGACCATTCACAGATCAACAAACCGCACGAAGCTTCTCCGGTGGCTCTTTGAGGTAACAATAGACTTCAGGCTAACGCTCGACACGCACATACTGGCCATACGGATCTTTGATCACTATGTGGCGAGGGCCAACGTGGACACGGGTGAAATGCAGAAGGTGGGGGTCTGCGCGCTCTTCTTGGCGAGCAAAGTTTTCGAGGTTAACATGCGCCGTGCGTGCGAATATGCATGTGTGACGGGCGGTGCTTGTACCGAGGAGGACATGGTGGGTGTGGAGAAGATGATCTTGGAGTGCCTTGACTTTGAAATACCGCTGATCGAAATTGAGGACGAGAAGATGAAAATTGCCGTTGTGATCGTGCTGGAGGGCATGAAGGCAACGGAATGGGGGTGTGTGCTGGAAGAAGCAAGGAGGACAATGAATGGCATTGAGAACGGCAATACAGGGAAGGAAACGGTGTTTTACACGGAAATGATGAAAAGCAGCACTGCTTAGTTAAACACTCCTTTAAATTACGAGTCTTTAGGAAAATGGGCCGGCGTTGCTGGGAATACCACGTTGGAATGGGGGCAAAATTTTAGCAATTATTGGGACCGTGTCTTCTGAGGATGCCTGCCCGGCTTAAAAGTTCGGTAGCGGGAGAGAACGGCATTGCCGTGTGATGAGCACCGCCCACAGGTATACGACGAGAGAACATGCATAACATTCAACAGGCGATCACGTCTCGCTATCTGCCCGTTCTCCTTCCGTTTGGTGATCAATCGAACAGGCAAACATTTCTTGCTGCCGTAACGCTTTTTAGGACCAAACAAGTTTATTCAATCGTGGACCGCTACAAGCTGCTCCTACTTGATGTGATTGGCAGTGCTGTCGAAGTCTTTTCGAATGGACTCAAACTCTCTCTTCAAACTTTCCAGGTCACCCTCTTCTACCATCAATTTATCAATTTTACCTGCAATTCGTGCGATCGTTTCGTTTATTTCCTTTTTTCTGTACGAACTTTCCATTGCCATAATAAATATTTTCTTGATTTCTGCCGAGTACGACATCGATAGGGGTCCGTGCCAGCTACGGCTTAAAGGTGGTGGGCACGGTGTACCAGGAGACAGAACCATAGCAGCCCTGCAAACCGTGCCGTTTACTGTGAACAGAGTTTGATGTCCTGATTACAACTGAATGAGTGCTGACCGCCAGCTATGAAACACGGCAATTCAACACGGTGCTATGCTTAGGATATATCGTGGTACAAGGGCCTGTTAGTGAATTGTTGTACGTAATGGCCAGAAAATTCGTCATTTATTTTTATGCACCATTTATTTTTATGCATCATTTATTTTTATGCACCATTTATTTTTATGCACCATTTATTTTTATGCATCACATACGTGCCGCTCAGTTCTGAGTTGACTACGGCACCGTCCCACGAACTAAGGTTGGTCAAACCACAATGAGAACCCTCATACAGGCAAATCCTACCCAGCAGCATTGAGCAGAGCGTGCTCTGCTGGTAACTGAACATGAATTAGGAAGTGCGTGGCCGTACAGCAACGAATCGCACAAAATTAAAAGTACCACGTCTTTGTCTCAGAACATTTTACTCAATGTTTTCGTTTTACGGGTTATCCTCACCACCAGTGCCATTATAATCAATCGCTCGCACCAGCTCGGGTTGTTTCCTCGCTCCACACCGGAAAACCTCGTTTGGTGTGCTTGTGCAGCACAAATTCGTTTCGTATGCCCAACAATACTTCAAAATGATGGTGGCCTCATCACAGCTCATGCACACGGTTTCCCTCTATGAGGTACACCTTTCCACCAACCATGGTAACACCCACTATTTCGTTTTCGTATTGAAAGCTATTCACCACTTTCAGCTGCTCAAGCACAATCAAACGGTGCTGCCCACACACGTAAATCCTGTCTAAGTACGTCTTTACATCTTTTACGTAGCGAATGCCGAGCTGAATCTCATCATCTCCTACAAGCAGCTTATTTGTCGTGGCCACCACGAACAAGGGAGCAGCAGCAAAGGCTGTGACCGGTCTGTCGTGGTAAATTGTCGTTAAATTTGCTTGTACGTCGTTTTCATCGTATTGGTAGCGCAAATACGTGCCATTCCTGGAAATTAAATGAAAGATGGCATCGTGGTACTCCACGTTTGCTACTGCGGCTGCAAGACGTGCCAACAGATGCTTTTGGCTGTCGATCACGTGTACACTTCCATCGGTGCAGGCAACGAGCATGATGTTGTTCCGCAGCAGAAATGCTGCGATAGCCTCGCTAAATTTATACGTACGATCTAAAGCAAAGTCCTTGTTACCGGCTAGCCCAGCGGCACTTTCTGACGGTGCATGCTGATCATCAGCACGGTTTTTAGTGGCGCTATCGCGGTGCGGATCTAAGCGCTTGTCCATGTCATACACCTCAATGCAGTCTAGCCCTGCCAAGAATGCTACTCGATTCCCATCCACTGAAAAATCTCTTTTCTGCAGGTCCGATATTTTGTTAAACCCACGGTAAAAGCCATTCCTGCAGAGCAGATAACCATCTCTTGCTCTCAGTACATCATCATCCACGCTAAACACACTAACCTCCTCGTAAAAGATCTCCAGCCTGCTCTCATCCTTGTGTACATCTCTTAACTCGTTGAAAGACTTTTCCGAATAGAACTTGTAAAATTTGCGGGTGTTGAAATGATCGTTCAAAATGGACTGCAAATGATTCTTGGTGGTATTCAATGGCAGATGAAGGATCAGTGGGGCATTTGTTGTCTTGGAGATGAGACTGATCACTTGAAACACATCGTCTTTGGACATTGGAAGGGATAAAGAAAAAGGAAGAGAAATCGAGGGATACGCAGAAAAATGAGATGAAGATGCGTAATCGTGCCGTTCATTGGAAGGGATAAAGAAAAAGGAAAAGAAATCGGGGGATACACAGAAAAATGAGATGAAGATGCGTAATCGTGCCGTTCATTGGTTTTGATCGGCTAAACATAAGAAAAAATAACTCGTCTGCCGACTATTTTGCAAGGCCGAAGAGATGACTGTGCCGTCCGTAGATATGTGGTGGACATGCAACAGAAAGGCACTATTTTGTACAAGCTGTGTAAAATGGATACCACGATGCCCACTTTCATGTTTTACATTCCATTTGCATGCTTTCGTTGCAGTTCTTGATGAACATGTCTTCAAACTTTACTTTCCTTCCTTAAGGACGAAAACACGTGGTATATCGGTACATGATAATATTATTTAGTAGGAAAGGCCATTTTGTTCATAAGACCGCTTAGTTGATCTAAATTCAAATTTGAGGTATCACGTGTTGAATGGTGTTCAAAATATATTATGGTTTATTCCACAGCTTTATTGCAATTTTAATCGTTATATCACATTCAAGAGGAATAAAATGTTTTTGGATGGATTAGCATAAATGCCTTTATAATCGGTAAATACCATTTATTTTTTAGCTACCCCTGTATGAGATCCGAGTTTTCGCATATTACGGCTAATCATTCAAGAAATGGAATACGCAATATTTGGCTGCTACCCCTGTATGAGATCCGAGTTTTCGCATATTACGGCTAATCATTCAAGAAATGGAATACGCAATATTTGGCTGCTATCCACAGGCAGATTCTTGAGACAGTAATGAATGAACATCATGGAGTAAAGATGCATGGGATATATCACGTAAAAATGTCACTCCACTACCTATAAACAGTCATAATTGAGGTGCCGATGCATTTATTAGGTTTATAACCACGCGAGATACCGCAGTTTGAGGAGTCGCATCCATGAAATATTCTGCGATCAAAGTACTGGTGAACAACGATATTTGATGAGTGTGGCAAAAGTGTCCAAGTCGATAACTGCAAGTGCGCAATGATTGTAATTAGAAAATATTGGTGGTGATTCAAAGGTTAGGTTGAGGTACAAGGATGAAAAGATTTAATGCTATAGGCTTGATTTCGCTTTGTTCGTCCGTCTTGTAGTACGATCAGTCTAAGTAACGGCAAGGAGCGAAACAGCAAGAACTTCATGTTTCTATTTGTGGTTATTAATAATATTAATGAATTGCTTCGGTGTCTTGTGCAGATTATCGTTTATCTTCGGATCTAATATGTAGAAGTGCCGCTTTTCAATGAGGTGTTTTTTTCTGAGATTCCTTATGTATTCCTCGGGAACAAAATTGGACGACCCAACTACGTTATTCTGAGAGAGAAACAGGACGTTTCTTACCGTATCGTTTTGTGGCATCTGACAGAGCATCGATTCAAGCTTTTTGGCTAAACTTGATCCTATCACTAGCTGCCACTTGGACATGTTATCCTTCCTCAAGAATGCCATAACCTGTGAAAGCTGCTGATCGTCGATCTGAGTAGCAATACTGTCAGCAAGTAGCAGAACGCCACCTTCCTTCAGCATAGGCGCTACGAAGTAGCCTTCTCTCTTCAGGATCGACGTGCCGAAAAAATAAAACGAACAATTCGACTCTATGAGCATAAAATAGAACGGCATGTTATTGAGAAACTGCAGATACTCCACATGTACGAATATCGTGTCAATTTCTGTGTGATCCATGCTCACATATTTTTTACCTCTAGAAGTTAAAAACTTCCTTATTTCATTGGCCAGAAAATTCGAACTGCTAGCAAAGATGGAGAATTTTAGAATTTTATCCTCTGTCAGGTTGGGACCGGAGATGAGAAAATGCCTGAATACACGATCAACGTATTGGTAAGTATTCTTCTGCCATAGATTGTACGAATCGCACAGGGATTTGTCGAGTCTGGGATTGATGGCGTATCTTATCGTTTTGGCAGGAATTCTCACAAGATTGTAATATCCACATATATTGTATTTCTTTAATTTGTTGCTGTTAAACACGAGAAACAATACAAAAGAAATTTCACCAGAAATGTCCACAAACACATGATTCTCTTTACCTTGTAGAAGCAGGTCACGAAATTTGTCATTGTTATTCAGCAATTTCAAATTATACACATCATAATCTCCAAAGTTCACGTTTTGCCGTGCCGAGAACATAATATTCTCAAATTCAGCAAAACCTATGGTACGAGATACGTTGAATTGCTTACCAAAAGGCATGGCGAGATTACCAAGAATGCATACGTAGGAAAACGTGGCAATTTTTACAGAATCGATTAAAACTACGAAATCGTTCTCCTTTGATTGTATGTCAACCTCTTCTTTCTCTATATAGCCTGTCTGTTTGCTCAGCGGCGCCTCAAAGTATCTTTGACTGTTCAAAAAAATTTTGTTTGATGCTCTGAACGAAGATTTATATGGCCCAAGGTTCAGTTTTTGGCCAAAAGACTCTGATTGTTGCTTCGCTGAGCGATTTCCTTCTTTAACGATCTTTTGATTAGCTATGTATGCGTGTTGAAATTCCCTATGTTTTTCAAGCTCATCGGTGCGTTGGCCTGCTGTTTTAATTATGTGCCGATTAATTCTATTGTGTTCCAAAACAGCGGCCCTTGGCGCTGTTGTGCGCCCTGTGATAGATTCTTTGGACCGTATGCTGGAAATAAAACTTTTCTCTTCCACTTTTCTTCTGATTCTTTCTTCTTCAAAAGCTTTTTTCTGCAGTAAGCCGTCCACTTTGTTCAAGAAGTTGGTGAATAGAAGGGGACAGCGCAAAGTCTCGGGCGATTCCCAAGTCACAAGCTTATCCTCCCATAAAATTCTTACAAACACCTTTTCATCCTTCAGAATGCACCCGACAACACGCTTAATCTTGAGTACTTCCTTCATGTGGGAGGGTGAGCGTTGATTTGAATTATAAAAAAATGTTCGTCCAACGATGAACCGAGTAGCATCTCAGCGTTGTGACATGAAATAGCGGTGGTCCCAATCACTTCGGCTCTCTTTCGTACGATACAGGAGCACCGTACGTAGGTTGTTGCAACAGACGTAATAATAATTGAACATTGGTGCTGGGTAAAAATTATACTACTTGTTCGACCGTTAAATTTTAAACTTAACACAGAATCAGATCATAACTTCCCCTAGTCTGTGCCCTGCAGCGTTCAGCATTATTATTTAGCGATCACGAACCGTAGTACTTCATGAGCTTGGTGCAAAAGTCTTAAATTTACGCTCAACGTACGAACTGATACAGAAATAATTCAAGAGACAAGAAAACTTTCCTAATGTATTTGTGACAGGCAGCAAAACGGTACCTTCACAAACATTTCAGTTTAACAAACTTGCTGTGCAAAAGATGCGTGTTCTGTGCTCCACGTCAAGAGAGTCTGCACATTTTATCGTGCAAAAAACAGATAAAGCACTTATCGATGGTTGTTTTATAGCAACGGGCTGTCAATCGTAATATGCCTGTGCAAATTTCTCAGTGATATCGTAACAATTTGGTTGGCAGAACAACCAAAAATAGTATCAAAGCTCAGATATAGGCCCCATCTAATTAGGCAATGTACATGTAACGGAGAAGAAATAGAACCTTTGTTTCTCTATGTAGGCCAAAGGCCTTACGCCATAATGATGCCGCTCTCGTTTCAAACCTTCTGCCTGAACAGAAAATCATGTACGATGCAAGGTTCACCTGGCAAGCAAATAACTGTTATCCGCCAGAAAATATATCATCAGAGGAATAATTCAAATGAATGCGTATGAAAGCCCTTAAACGGGCCTTATTGCTGCTTACACCCCAATTCCTGTCCCAGCTGCAATCAAGCCAAACCACCAATGCAAATGGTGCGATTTACACCACTTAACGAATAAATCACTCAAATAGGTCAGGGCGTGTTTTACGGCAAAGGTAGAACATCGTAGATGCTCATAACTGTTTTGAATGCCGAAGTGTGTTAGATAAATTTATTTTGGTAGTTCATGGTTGCTGGTAATTTACGATGAGATGTAAGAATATTTGTGCTATCTTACATTTATTGCTCCTACATTTATTGCTCCTACATTTATTGCTCCTACATTTATTGCTCCTACATTTATTGTGCGTGTAAAGAAGCACAAATACCTACCGGTACATGTGGTCAGGTACAAGTTAAATTTATACCTGCCATTGTTACGCTTTACCCTGTACTTGCCCAATTGCGTAATCGAGGAACGATGCCCTTGGCATGCCCTCAAACGTACTTGCGGTAATCAAAGAATGCAAATTAAACGTAATTGTTGTAAAAGGTTGATAAATCGATCTAAAATGCTGTTTTAAACTACGATCTCTCATGTGAATGCCTTTCAACCATTTTTCACGGTAGCAAAGCAGTAAAGTCACTTTATCAACAGGCATTCGCCTGTTACTTCTGTGGCAGTTCTACACGTCGTGGCGAACGGTTGGTGCAAACACACGCAGTGATGTGGAATGTGGTTGTGGCGCACCTAAAGTACATTTGTTACCCGCGCAGCGTGATATTTCCCGTAACACGCCCTCAATATGCAAATCGCAGGACTTTCTCAAAGAAAGGTCCGGTCAAGAGGATGATAATCAAACCAAACCGCAAAAAACGGCTCTGTCAGTTAAACACGCATCGCTGCAGGACAATCGTTCCAGCCAGCAGCATAAACGTGTGTGCCCACGTATCAAATTTTTAAGCACAAGACGGTGTTTCACCCACTCGTCCAACCAAAAATTTTAACCTTTTTTCAAAACTTAGCTGTCCAAACTTTTACACGTATTACTCTCATCTTCAAAATTTTTATTTATATCGCTGTACACCATCAATAACCATAGTTATCCACCGACGAGTAGTCCCCGTAGTATCCATAGGCATCTACAATATCCACATCGGGTAAAATCGGGGTAGGTTTCATAAAAAGTACGGCTCCCGGAACGTGTTCCATTTGGGAACCGTGCACGCTGTATTGGTGGCTGCCCACCGAATCAAATCCCGGTTCAAAATTTCTTCTTACCAATCCGTACGACATCGCTGTTATCAATCCCGGAAAAAAAAGGTACATAGTAAAATTTTGTTACATTTGCTTTTATATGTTGGTAATGCATACGATGTTTCTGATACCAAGTTTTGAGCCATGTATTGTTTTAAGTACGGTTTGGGAGGAATGCTGACACAAAAGTAATTGGTTGCGGTTTTCATTTGATTGACTCACACAATCGGTAAAACCAAACCGTTTCAAAACGGGCATAACCATGGTGAGGATGTGAGGGCATTAGAGCGCACCGCGATGAACGCGAATATGTGATGCGCTGCTGCGCTGCACTTGTTGCAGTTCGTGCCATGCTCTCATCAAGTATCACAAAAACGGGCGAGTACCATTCTCCCTTTGGATAAAAACAAGGACAAGGCAAGCGATCCGTATTATAAGATAAAACACGGTAATTAACTACGGTCATTCTGCTACTGTTTCATACGGTAATTTGATCCTGGCATTCTGCAGAGTACGTGCGGAAATACGCAACTTCATTAAATGTCCGTTCCGTGTCGCTGGATCAATTTTTTCGTGTAAGTTTTGTGTTAAAATATCTTTTGGCCGATCGAAAATGTTTCTGATTACTTTATCAGGTGAACCGATTACGAAACAAAATTAATTCGATCAATATTGCAAGCCGGGCATCAATGTTATGAACCACAAGTGTTGCGGCATGCCAATGAGCAAAACATGGAATCCTTGGCTAGAGGTACAGCGTGCCTTACATCATATGATATCTCTGTCCAGAAGAGATGGGCTCATTAAAAAATGAGGGCGTGACCTGCAAACACCAACAGAATGAACGGTCAGCTGGATATGGAGGGCCACTGTTTCTGACCATAGCTACGTTTATACGGGCCGCTGACCATAATCAGTTGAAGTACCGCACTGGAAAAAGAAGTGTACACGTAACTATGATATTTTCTAAAAACAGTAAAATTACCACGATCTTACGGTTAATGGCCTCAAAACAAAGTTTTCGTTGATTTACTGTAGCGTTATACAGCAACAGATAAAGGAAGTTGCTGGCAGGCAGCAATTGGAGCGCAAGTCTTTGCACGTGTGGTTTACGTGGTGTTGTACGACGAGCACTTAGCTGTAGGCACTGCACGATATTTACTATTTGTAGCGATGAACCGTAAAATGTGGTTGCGATGAATCGAACAAAAACATTGACGCAGACCAGAAGGGATCAGGCTAGTAAAGCATCGTGGATATAAACCGATGCAAAAGGACGAATTACCAAATGGTATTTACTTGTCTATACTTCACATATTGAACTGCACTCTCATCCCACGAATCTGCTACTCATCATGTATCGCGTTCCCATTCGATACATAATCCGTTCCCCCAGCAAGATCGTCGTTGAATGATTCACGGCTCGCACACATCCCTACTATTCGCTGTTCTGAAACAGACCCAAATCACCCACAATGCCTTTACACACCCACAACAGTTTTCACCTACCCAAGACTGCTGCCACTCCTATATTTCACACCCACAGCCCCAAACATCGCTTATCCCTTCACAATCAAAAATAGGCTTTCCCAAACGTTTGTTAACGACGTTGTGTGCGCTGCACAACCAAAGCTCGAATTCCTTTCTCGAGCTAACCACAGGCACATGGTCATTCAGTAGTTTTTGAAAGTGCATGCTGCACTCCTCACACGGGAATAGCTTGGCCAGCAACGAAAGAAACTGAATAACGTTCTTTTTGTCCTGTTCGCTGGGATCAACCGGAAACTTCGAGGCCATCGTATGAAGTAGTCGCCATGTGCCCCTTCCAAGTTCTTCCCTTATTTCTCTGTTTTGCGCACTTTTGCTTATTGCACAGCCGTTTCCATCCGTTTTCCTTCCTTGTGGTACCTTTTTTTGGCTATTTCGTGCATGTCTCATAATTCTGCCCAGGTTCTTTGCCAATCTTTGCCCAACCCAACGCCACCATATGGATGCTCTCTTTCCCATCAAGCCAAATGCCCCGTAGACCCTATGTCTTATTGAAATAGGTGTATGCACGTGCTTCTTTATCCAATCGTTGATCCCACGATCGAGCACTTCCCCGCCATCCCTCATAGCAACACCATTTTCGTCGGTATGCACGCTCGCGTTCCAATTGCCCTTCAAGAAACCGTCCATCTCTTGCTTTAGTTCTTCATCAATCGCTGTTCTCATTCCTCGTGTTTGTTTAAATTTAATTTCCTTTTTGACGTAAGAGATGCGCATTCCCAGAATTCTGTGCCGTATCCAATCTACGGATGCCCTCTTCTCCAGCGCTCGTAGCATTTCAACCATCCCGGTGCAAGCTCTTCCCTCCCCAAGTTTCACTATCTTAACCGCTATTTCTTTTATCCCACTCCTCTCTACGCCAACAGCAATTTTATCGGCAACCACTACATGTGCGCGCCTTATGCTCTCGATCGGTCCTCGAAGAATTCCCCAGTTCACATACCCACACACCACGTATGCCGTATTCGCCAGCCAATTCTTAGCGTTCTGTTGTACAGCGCTCATTTCAACTTTTTTTGCACGGTAAATGAGGCGGCTTGTCAGTTTTGTTTGCCAATCTTTGATTCTGAGAATGATGTTCCAGAAATTGCCCATGTTAAACCACTTGTACACATTTTTGCATGCCGTTTTGCTCCATGCTAGGGAGAAAACAACGATATTTTTCATCTTCGCCGCGTTACCGTACCTCGTGGTCCATGCCACAATCCTATGCCGCGACTTGTTAAAACTACACGTAACCATCGATGGCACGTCAATTGTAACAAAACCAGCAGTTTTGTTGGTTATCCATTCCTTCGACCTTGTAACACCGTGCCAGGCCGCTTGCACTTTGTTACTCTCCAAACACTTAGCCATGCCCTTCACCGCCCAAGTCAACGAACGCTTAATGCCGCGCTTGACCGCCTGTACGCCACTATTATTCGTGCACCTGTCCATTCCTTTGCTCATCAACTTGTCTAACCATCCAAATACGTGTATGAATGCTTTGATCCTCCTATCCTCCATGCATTTGGTTATGCCACTCTTTGCCAGCTCATCAAACCACCTAATGCCGCGCAGCGCTGCTTTTATCCTATCATCATTCGCACATCCCCTCAAACTGCCGATTATTCCTCTCTGCAGCTTGCCAACGCCATTTACTGTTCCCGGCGTACTATCCTCGTTCAGAGCACTTCCTCGTCTCCCCTCTAGCGCAATCGGCATCAGCACATCGTCCTTCTGCTGCCTGTAAAAGCACACCAACGAGACCAAAAGAATTGCTCTTGACACCATCCTCAAGATACCCGAACTTTTCATAATAAACATTTTTAATTTCCTTTTATAGTTCAATTTGTATGTTGTTTCAAATCTATCAGTTTTTTTTAATCTGCCAGCTCTTGAATTTAAGGAGCTATCGCACAGCATGACATGCACACATCGACATAAACCTGAAATGCGCTTTACCGTAAGAATTTGAGCATAGGATATCGGCACCGGACGTGATCGCATCTGCACACAAATGATAAATACAGATGATGTGATAAACACCCGTGTATATTACACGCACATCCATGGTTGTGTGAGATGGTATTTCTCTCCGCTTCGGAGCATCACCATTTTGTTTGTCCGTTGCTTCCACGTGATTAACAGATCACATGCAGGACAGCCATCGTATGGTCGACAAGCGTACACAGTTCAGAACGGTTTATCAGGAAGCTGCACAACTTCTTTCCCACCTACAATACCATCACTCACAAATATTAGGACGTATTATCTGATCAGGATCAATACGCTTATTAACAGGTTTTGCAGGCTACGAAGTGCTTATTCCATACCAAAAACACCGTATTGCCCTAACAGGCACGATCACATCACCCGTTACTTAAGTGCACAGAAAAAGGTGCTTATTACTCCATGTCGTAGTATCGAAGCGTTCATTCAGTTGAATTCATTTAATTTAGCAGCAATGAGCGATGAAACGTTCTTTACCACCTCTTGATGATAAACAGCGCAGCCGAGCGATAGAATGTTAATATGATCAGTAAATTTATCAAATAAAAATTAAATTGGCAACATATTCAAGGTATGTGATAAATATCTTGATCTAGCATACAAATTATAAATATTGATTTCTATACCAAATACAGACAAACAAAATACCTGCTCATTCACACAATGGAGATTTTAACGACGCATTGCTCGAATTACACCGTCCGCCATCCGATTCCTCAATCAAATACGTAGATCTCCGTACCAAATGCTTTGCAAATAATTCTGGTCGTGATCAATGAATGAGCTGTTATTGTTGGTTATACCACGACAAATAGGTTTTACAAGGCGAGAGTAGCAGTTTGTGCAAAAAATATAAAATTTAACACGGTGTGCAACGAAGAACCTATGAAATGGATGTGCAACGAAGAACCTATGAAATGGATGTGCAAGGTTGCTTATACCTCAAAATACATACATCACAACTTTATC
Organism: Vavraia culicis subsp. floridensis; assembly: GCF_000192795.1. NCBI lineage: Eukaryota > Fungi > Microsporidia > Pleistophoridae > Vavraia > Vavraia culicis. Next base: position 71,471 of record NW_007360620.1, on the reverse strand, counting down.
CGGCCATAAAGCAGAAATGACCATTCAAACGGTTTGTTGATGGCCTTTAGTCTGCACTATCCCACCGTACTCGTTTTCAACCTACCTCGCTCCTTCCCAATACTTGTAATACACATGACATATCGCTACCTGTAGAACTGATATCGGGCATCACACATATGAACGTATGCATCGTTGGTCTTTTTACCGCAAGAGAACAAAGGCCTTTTCTCCGTACTACTTCATCTCGCACTACCGATTCTCTACGAATAGTTCAGAAGCATCCAATTCGGCATTCCGCACGTTTCTCAGGTACAACTATGTGCTGCCCATCTCACTTATCCCCCTTACACGATGCACAGTGTATATTTTTGTGTTGCACAAGGTTCCCACAAATCTTGCAAAAACGTGCACCGCTAGCAGCCGAAACAGCAAAGCACCCCTTACACGCAATAAAGGTCCCTGCATTTCTGTAGCTCAAAAGCTGAATGTTACAGAGTTGCACGGTGTGATATTTCACAACGAACAAGGGATTGCTTTTCAGCCCACAGCGGTTGCACAGCATCAACCTGTTTGACCATTTTGATCCCATCGAGGTCAACGAATCGTTGGCTAGGAAGTATCGTACTTTGTAAAAGGACATTCAAAATTCTCTTGATCGCAATTTATGTTTTAAGTGCGGTGAAAAGGAGAGGACACCATCTTTGATTCGTCAGCAGTGATTTATCGCATCAAATTACACGTCATACATCACGTACATTTCTATTGGATTTTGCAATCGTGCAGCGATAAGATTCGTGTGCATGTTTGTAATCAACGAAAGATAACACAGCACGACATACTTTTGGTGACATTACCTGCTGTTTTACACAATTTTTGTTGCTTTGATGCTCCTCTTGTACTTAACTTACGTTATTTGCTGTTTTATGGGCAGTTTGCCTCGCTCAGCAAATGCCACACCTCGTAGGCAAAAAACCGTACATACACTTAAAGCATCCTGATCTGAAGCGCAACCGCGATGCAAAGCATATTTGTTAATTTTTATTCTCTAGGAAGGATACTTTAGGTTCAGAGCCGTTAATCAGGCATCCTTGTGATGAAAATGGAACATACCGTATTTAGGCTGAAATGAAGAAATAGCAATTTTGGCAAATAATATTATATGTTGAGATGAGAGGGTGGTGTGCTCTGCAATCACTAGGACCGATTGCTCTCACACAAATATATTTGCTCAGGCATAGCTCTAAGAAATGTATTTTTAGCACCAGTTCAAAGATGAAGAACTTTATATTACGGATCAAAGGCTGAACAGGCCATGATAGGTACTAACACATAGTGAATGCCGCATTAGGTGGTGTTTGTATGGAATGTGTGCACTAGCACCTAAACATGTTTTGTATAAAATCCTTACACACCAATAATTTACCACATGTAATAGACATTGAGCAATGGCATGCACGATGCTCTTGATGGTTGTCCACGAGCCAATAAATCTTGAATCATTTTTTAATTGAGCTTTTATTTTACACTTGGACTGACCAAAGCAGTGAATTTGGAAGATCACTTCATTCTCAAAGTATGTAAAAATAATTTAACAACTATGAAAGCTACGATACACACACACAGAACCAGAATAACGAACAGAACCAAAATTATTTTTTGGTTCGAATACGTTTTTTTCTTCACCATGTTTTTAACTTTTGTGTTCGCCACGATGTTTTTTCGCTCATTGTTCTTTACACCGGTGCTTGTGGAATGGTTATCTGAGGTGGTAGCATCGTAGGGCTCGGCCAATAAAGATTGCATGCCCTCTGATTGGTGTATTTCACTGCTATGTGCACCATTTCCATCGTTCGACTGCGAACCGCGATCACTCAGTGAAGTACGCGTGTCTGTACATTCAGCACTTACATGCAACTCTGGCAGTACTTCGGTCACAACAACCCCGTTAAACGGTTCAAGCACATTGCTGTAACCATTGGACTGAGATTCTTTCCAGGTCGTAAATTGCACAGAAAAATTATTATCAATCGTATTAGCCTGGTCATCGTACCAAAGATAAGTATCGACTGCAAATTCATTTTCCAGTAATGGTAATTTAGGGTATATTGGGCTGTATACCGTTATATTTGGATTGCACTCTGAATCACTAGCACTGGGAGACGAGTAAGTATGTTTTTTGAGTTCCTCAGAATGTTCTTGGACATGTGCATCGTTATCCTTTCCCAAAAGATTGCTCACTTCACTTGTTGAGCTCTTAAAAGACGCTTTGCCAAGATTGGTATGTTCGCTCAATGCTCCTTCGCTGCAAGGCATGGCTTCAAGCGCAGAACTCCAGCCATTCATCTCCTCGATGGTAATTTGACCTGTTGTTTTGCGACAGCTACCTAATTGTTCAGGTAAACCAGCACCATCACGAATTAAGCTTTGATTTTCTGTGTAATTAGCAGATACTTGATATGGCGGGTTATAAATCATGTCGTTGGTTTGAACATCTTCTTCTGTTTTTTTGTTCTTTGGTTGTAAAGATGCTTGAATCGGTTCGTCCACGTACTCGTGATCGAGCAATTCGCGTCCTCCAATAATACTGCAAAACTTTTGGTCGGCAGCCTGGCAACCGTACACTCGATCTTCACTCGTTTCCATGTTGTTTATTTCTGCACCATACATCTTATCCTTGTGTGTTGTAGTGCCCAAATCACCATCTCCTACCGATGAATCGACGTCTTGACCCCCGTGCTGATCACCCGCTGTGTTTGAATAATTCTCTGAGTTAGCAATTCCGCCACACTCACCAGTTCCCATCTTCAAGAGCAATAATGGAGCTAAAATCACAACCATGTTACTTCAAAAATGGTAATTATAAATACTTTTGATGTGTTTGACGTTGATATCAATTGATACGCTATTTGGCATCAGATCATTGATTCGGTAATCGAACACAGATCGGTCATTACGAATATAAGTGATGCAAAACACACGCACAATACGAACGGTGCCAGAATACGATCAGCTCCTTCATCAGTAGAAGAAACAATTATCAAAACTCGTAAAACATTCAGGTGCGCAGTAAAACGCGAACGCTTCCTCGTAGAAAATGTGTGTGATTTGGTGGCAGCATATCATGTAATTGGCGTGCCGTGGCACCTCTTTTTAGTTGTACAACCGCTTACAACCAAACAATTTTATTTAGTCCATACATACTTTTCATACAAAAATGCCATTTGGCAACACGGACCTGGAAAGATTTCTTACAAAATTGGCTTTCATTGCTGCAAGTCTCTTGCCTTCTTCCTGTTGCTTATTGATTAGATCAAGCGGAGATGATGGTGGCAATGCCGTGGGCAACGGAGTGCTGAAGGGAGATGGGCTGGGGTGGGGGAGAGAATTGGGGTGTACCGCCTGGTTGGGAAGAATCGGTAGTATTGGTGGTAGATGAGGCGCCAGTGGGTGAGGGGGCGCCAGTGGATGAGGGGGCGCCAGTGGGTGAGGAGGCGCTAGTGGATGAGGAGGCGCTAGTGGATGAGGAGGCGCTAGTGGATGAGGAGGCGCTAGTGGGTGAGGAGGCGCCAGTGGATGGGGCGTCGATATTGGTGGAGCGGGTGGAGGGGAAAACGGTGCTGCAGGATGAGCTGGCGGTACTTGTGGTGAAGAACGTTGAACCGGCAGTGACTTTGGCGTGGCCGACGGTGGTATCTGAGAGACAGAAGCCGGAGCTACGGGAACCGGATTGGCTTCAAGTCCATGATTGGAAAAGTGCGTGTGACCGTCAGGCGCAGGTGGCGAATTCATATCCTGGTCGTGGTCAAAGATTTCGTGTCCGCTATGAGAAACATAAAAATCGCCATTAATGGTTGTAACGGGAAAATCGATCGGAAAGTATCCGTCGAGTCCAGCCGCCTTCTGGAAGGCTTTATACCGTTGGGGATCGCTCAGAACAGAGTTGTATGATTTGAACTGCCCTGAAATGTCGTCTAGTCTTGCAATTTTGCGCTGCGCCTCTATGTTAGCGTTTTCTGTTGCCTGCATGGATCCGATCATGCCGATCAAGTACCGCACATGATGTCGAAGAGGCATTGTCTCCTCTGTGAACGTTGCCACGGGAATTACCTGCTTCCCAAGCACCTCGGGCGCCTTGTGCTCGTTGATTTCAGCGACATCGTCCAAGTATTTGAGGCGTGATATTTCTTCTTGCTTTGCTTCCGCCATTTCCTGCGCGATCTGTGACTCAAGCATCGCGATTTCCATCTGTTTCTCCTTTGACTTTATGTTTGCATCGTGCATTGCCGCCACATCACTTGCCATTTTCTGGTGCAGCTGGTCCAAGCCCATTCCGATAAGATTTTCCTGGTCAGCAGCAGACCCGGACACAAAAATTTCGCCTTCTCCGCCGTGATGCAATGCGTCTGCCGTGAAGAGAATGCCGTTCATACCAATGTCGCCGGCATGTGTGCCCAAACCCTTGTGGTTGTAGTAGGCACCGCCCATATTTCCGTTCACATCGTATAGCCCGTCCGGGACATACCCATGTGTGAAACCGCTGCCTGGGTTGTGAACGTTCTGTAACAAAACCGTCTGTAGGAATGAAAATACCAGGAAAAACATGCACATTATAGAACTGTTCGTCCGTGTTTATATTTGTTTTAATCTGAAACCGGTTTGAATTTTTAAGACCAATTGTTTTAGATAGTTTAATTTATGTTAATTACGCACGAGACTGTGGTTGGACAGTGTAATGAACAAAAATCACATCGTAACAAATGAACGATTTGGCATGATACACCATTTTGATTGAGTAATCTACAGTAAATGGCTAAAGCCGTCATTTCTTGTTTCCGTTTAGGGTTTAATACTTGTGTAGGGGTGTCACACAAATAGAAATGCTGTCATTTATCCCTGCCCAACGAACGAGATGACCGTCTAATACTTCTGGAAATGTTCCTCTTCCTTTTTTGCGATAGACATCATAAACGGCTCTGTGGGAAAAAAATACTTTTATAGTAAAAATAAGTAACACGTGCGTTAAAGAGCGCATATTTGGAAAAAAATATTTTTATGGATACACCGGTTTGGCGTGTAATAAATTTATAAATAGCACAGTTCTATGAAATAATGAACCGTACCAATTAACAGTGATGGCTTTGTCACTCTTAGTGAAAGATTATTAGTTCATCAAAAAATTATTTTGGTAAATCAATCAATCGGTGGAACAAACGCAGGAATAGCTGTTCAGACCTTTAAACCATTAAATTATTGCTGAAGACTGTGTTTGTGGGCACATGCAGCTCGATCTACGGTTTATCCACTGCAAAGATGTGTTCAGGCATTTGAACCCGGTAACACCCAATTACATGACCGAACAATACGTAGGTGTAAGAGGATCAACATGTCTACGCGCTGTTTTGGCCTAAACCATACGAGTTTTGTGTGAATCACATCACGGTCCACGTAACGTTACAGTGCACAAAACAAAATGAATCAGCTTTCATGTTTTAGATTCGCTCCTTGATGCTTTCGTGAAAAAGGCGTATTGAGATTCAATCATAGTAAAAACTGACCTTTCTGCTTGTAACACGGCTGAAGAGTTATCCACTGCTAGTGTGGTCGCATGCGCGTTGTTGTTTTGTTTGTAACGGGTAGTTTTGTGGAGCTGCAGCCGGAGACCGTCTAAAATTTTCATTCGGCAGGTTTTTAAGATATCGGTACCGTTTTTATACGAGAGTCCGCTCCTGTGTTGTTTGTTAATTTGACGTGCTTTCGCAGTGCGCCAGGATAGCTTGTGCGAAATGAAAATAAGCTGATTTCCAAAAATGTACTGCTAAGGTAAACTTATGAGAATAATTACATGACTAGATGCTGAAAAGATTCACAAATTATATATTTTTTATTGCATACCGAATAAAGAACTATCTCTGAGCTCGTAGTTGGTGAATGATGATAACCTGCTATCGTTTAGAAACATTGATATTAAATTTGTTCTGAGCAGCGTACCAAAAGGTTGTGGCAGCCGCTAGCAGGGAACAACCACGGTGTCCCCACGTATAAAATATTTCCACAAGCAGAAAACATCATTTCATGAAACACACTGCACGATCAGTAATTAAAAAACGTGTTTAATGTTGGAATTGGTGATCAAAGCACCGTTTTGTAAAAGTGTGCCCGTTACAAAACGAAAGTTTAGCATTCTAACCGCGATCATTTGGGCAGGGACGCTGGGGACAAAACCATGAGACAGAAATCTTTTAGAGCGTAACTCAATTACGAAGAGTGTTATCAATGATAAAACGGCTGATGATAGGTGTGTGGAGCAATTCCTTGTTCCCGTTAATTTGTGGTTCATCGTTGCACACAACGTTGTGATGCTATGTGAAACTCGTTTGATGGTGCATCTATGATGTAACAGTGGAACTGACATGAGTTTTGCATATCTTTTTTTGATTTGAAAGAAATTTATTTATTGAATCTCCTCATACAGCAGCACTTGAATAGCATGCCGTTCTTGTTCGCAGAACTGACCTTGATCCAAAGACCTTTGGATCAGACGGGAATCGATGCACTGACTCGCACAACGAACTCAGCACAACGAACTCAGCACAGAGGTATGCTGCGACCGCAGCGGTAGTCGCAACACACAGGCCATAACTTGTGCAACAGCCTCTCCCACGGGCACCCATTCCGAGGAGCTCTTCGGATAAAGATAGTTTCCAGCAACTTAATATTCACCTGCCAGAGGAATGCGTCAAAAATTGGATTTATCTTGGGCATCTCCAGAAAAGATGCCATGCAGTTTTCCTTCCATTCTTCTCGAAGAATGCATTTTCACCGTACATCGCAGCAACCAATGCTTCTAACTCCCACCAAGAAGTCGTATTGAATGGGTCATCAAGCTTATCTTTCGTGTGTAAGGAGGTAAAAACAACTTCGTACAAAAACAAAAGCTTCTACTCCGTTTTACAAACAGAATCAAAGAAGCACGTCCTAAATAACAATGCTTCGATACTCAGCAGAATCATTCAAAAATTCAGATATAACAATAAAGATGCATTTTAAAACAATGTCACAACAACGAAAAGGAACGGAAAGATCAATACGTTGAAATAGCCGATATTTCATAACTTTTTAATTGAATCACACTCGAAAGCAAGCATCTACCTCGTCATAAATAGGTCCAACACGCTCGAAGGATTTACCATGCCTTGCTTTGGTAAATTCCAGCGTGTTGGGATCAATTTCTACCAGCACATAGGAAGAAATAAAGGCGAAATGTTCAAGTGACTTGAATTTAATGCATTTTGATAACATTTTGACGAAAGGCGCGGCTTTGGTTTTGTGCATCACGGTGCAATACCGGTCTTCAAACAGGTTGCCATTGCCTTCAATGTAAAGTTCACGTATATGCGCTATCTGGTCTCGTATTTGTGGTATTTCCTCAGGCATAGACTCAAAATATATTTTAAGAACTTTAACGGATGATGGTAAGAAACTGAGTGTGCAGGTTTCAAAAACAAGGTCTGCATTGATTATTAGGACCTTAAGATTGCAACACCTGGTCATTCGTCTCAGATCAGCAATATTATAGCTGGTATTCTCGTTCATGATGTGTTTGCTAGGCTCAGAAATGTTCAATAACCTAAGATTTGGCGGCAAGCAATTGAAGAGTGCACCAGAGAACTTTTTAGTGCCAATATCAAGAATCTGCAGGTTATTTAACGCTTTAAGACTGCCATAGTTAGTCGCGGAGAGTGCAACGGATGCTAATTCAATCTTTTGAATTGTTGCTGCCTTCAAGGTATTTAAAATATGCCCAAGGATGTAATTCACCGCTGCATTCGCAGTTTCGTAGAACAAAATCTCCTGCCTACTGCACCTTTGCGGATATTCGCTTGATAGGAAGCTTGCATATTTTTTAGAAGCGTTTTCATATCCAGGAATCAATTTCATGATGTTAACGTATGCTTCAGCAGTTAGCCCTGAGTTATAAATAAACTCGCTCTCAAATTTTAGATTTCTAATGTAGATAAAACTAGAAAGCATGGATTGGACCATGTTAACACTTCGACACACGTTTTTAAAGCACAAATTATCCACACGAACCGAACCAATGATGTTAATATCAGCGGTTTCTTCCATTGAAAAGCGTATTTCTACTTCCTCAAGACACGCTAAGTTTTTGACATCAATGCTACCGCTAAAATTTTCAATTACAAGCCTTTTACACATCTTGTTTAACACGATACATGAGCTGTCTTTCATGGTGACATTCCTCAGTTTGACGTGCTCAAAATGGTCCTGGAACATCACTTGTTCGTTCAGTTCCATATTTTGGATGGAGAGACTCGAAAGATTTTGTGATCCTTCGACAGGTTCTGTCTTTATCTTCATATTCTTTGTAAAATATAAAGTTGTTCCTACCGATAGCGTCAGGTCAAAGAGTCCGGCCGAGTAGGCAATCTCAAAATATTTGTTTTGGGCACACAGCGTGATTTTAGAATCTGCACACAAAGTAACAGACAGAATCCTCACGCTCTCAAAATCACTGTTAAAATGCATTGAGCCATCAATTTCTGCGCCAAAAATGTAATAGCGTCCACCACTGGAATCTTTTCCCTTGCAATATTTTAGAGAACCACTCTAACTCGATTCTTTAATCAAAGTTATATGGTTAAGATCAGCGTGTTCAAGGATCTTAACTCTTACTGAGGTATCATTCAGATTAACGCTTTCACAGCTTTGATCAAACGTGAAAGTAACGTTCTCGTTAACTTTTGACTTCAGTACGCTGATAGAGCGAATATGGTCTGGAAACGTAATATTTTCATGAAATTGTGATTGAACAAATGATAATTGCTTTACAGTATGAGGAATAATACAGGCTGAACCGAGCTGCTTGTGGCTGAAGACAACCTCAACATTTTTAACATCCTCACGCATTGATTTAACGAAGTCAACGGATACAGACTTGGCTATCACTGTGGATAAATTTCCTATGGTACTTAAAATGCCTGGGTTAAGCGAACTGTGTATGCCATCAAATTCCAAAACGACCTCACGAATGCATTCATTTTGTAAAAACTTGCACTCAGAAATGAACGCAAGTTTGTTGTTCAATATTTCGCTCTCTGAGGTCAGCTCAGGTTTTGTCGCATCGTAATTATCACGAATATCACATATTGTTACTACTAGCGAGGATTTGGCTGCAACTCCTTGGAATTTTTCATGGAGAACGTCGCACTTGGAAGCGAACCAGTCATACGAGATGGTTAATTTCTCAATTAAACACGCTATCACTAATTTGTCTAGCGTGAACTTTTTCCAAAAATCCATATAATTGACTCTCATTTTGAGTGCCATTGCTGTCAATTCACTTTTATTCTTCAAAGCGGAAATCATGTTCGAGTTCACCATTTCTCTGAAGATTTTTGCGCTGTCACTAGTGCCGGCAACAATCGTTGATAGGTGTTTGAGCTGTTGGGTAGAGCTGCCGGGATAACGGGCAATGTCGAGCAGTTCTTGGAGGAACACGGGGTTGTTATGAAGATGTAGACAGATTGTCCATGATAACAGTAAAAGAACATCATCGTTGTATGGAAATAAGTGAGCAAATATCGAACAGATTTCTTCGTCCGTGAACACCGTATCCTTTTCTGCCGATAGATAGTAAATTTTTTCGAACGTAGCCTTGGAAAACGGCACGCTTATAATTTTGAAGCTCGTATCGCATTCGTCCTGGATTATGTCTTGGTACGACTTGTTCTTGATATCTCTGTCATGAAAGATTTTGCTCACATACGCAGTACTGTAACCGGTATATTCGTTCGTCTGCTTCATTTTCTTGGAGTCATGTCCTGGATCGCATTTCTTGGTATCGCAGAGTGTTTCTGTCGGTGGTATCGATGCACATGTTTCCAAAAAATTCTTCATTCTTGTACTTTCCAAGGTCTCAAAAACCATGTAATCCTGAGGCTGCTCGTTTGAAGTGGTTTGAAACAGCAGAATGTACTTCAAAGTAATTTCAACACAGCTATGTAAGTTGACTCGCATGGCGTGGTGTGCGAGTGTTCTTTTATACTTTTATTATATCAAATTTACCGTATTGGTACGAGCCTTTACGGAAAATTAAAGTCATTATTAATTAAAATGTTGCCTTATAAAGTAAATGCCATTCACATCATACACTGGGACCAACAGCCAAAGCATAGAGAAGAAAGAATATGACGTACTTGGACTTAAACATTGAGAGAGTACCAGCGAGACGGGAGAGTTAGCTTGGATGAAGGTGTTTGTTGTGGTAGTACATAAACGATTCCTAACAAATAATGAGTTTGCCTATGAAAATATCCGTGCAAAACATCTGAGTAAAAATGCTTTGCCATTAAAAAACTTGGTGCTGTGATTTTGTCCCTAATTACCTGCTAATTGGCATTTTGCCAATACCACCATTTAGATGGTGGCAATCGACACTCAAAACTACACCAAAAATGAACAAATGTGTAAAAATATTGTGCATCATCAGCAAACCTGAACAATGAGCTGAAGCTACTATGCTTTGTTTCATTGTATTCTGGTCCTCGTACGGCTGATCGGCCCGTCACTCATTTTCCTTTAAAGTAAAAAATCGTAATTAGCACAACCATTTTGTATTATACGCCATAACTTTGTATTTTTTTAATATGTTGTTCGTTTGGAACATTCTACACTGTTCTTAGATCAAGAAGACGTTTCGATAGTGGTTGATACATGAGAACTGTGTCCATGGTGAACAGGTACACGGAATACATAGGGGAACGCTACTACATTTATGAGAGAACCTTCTAACAGTTTCGGCCACTGCTATGTCCGGTTCAAAAGGTAAAAACACGAATGGTCCATCTGAAACTTTTATTCACGATTCCTTAGTCATGTTGCATCAACTCCAACATCTGTTTGGGCCTCACCAAATAGTTGAAAGTGACCGGGTTGTTGGTCTTCATGCTCTCTCGTTCTAATAGGGTCGGCATAATATCTTGTTTTCCGCTTGTCAACCAGCTGGCAAACGATTTTTCCGCATGGGTTGGCTTCAGCGTGGGCTTGGCAAGCTCTTCTGCCATGGCCTGATCCCTGGCAGCTTTCTTTACACTTTCGGTTGCTGCCGCTTTCCTCGCAATTGCGTCCTTCACGCTTTCATTAGTCAGCGCATCCGATAAAATTCCTTCCTGCGCCTTAGCGGCAGCCGCCTCCGAAGCTAGGGGATCGTCCATGCCGGACGAAAATGGCCATGACATTGCTAGCGTGCTGAGCATGTAAATGCAAATAATCGTAGAGTGATTCATGGAATTATAGCTTTTTGCGTTTTTAAATACATCGAGTTTGATATGTGACATAAATGTTTCACTTTCTGGTGAATTTTGTGTTGTAGTAAATTTGGCTTACAGGTTCTGACAGCAAGATTTGATGTGTTGAACTGATTTGTACTTTTCGTGTGCACCACCAATCAAGTATCGTTCTGTGATTGCTGAGGCTGATGGTGCCGTGAAATGTTTTGGTTTTGAGCAGATTAACCACGTTAGCACTCGTTCCTCGTATCAAGTTGTAGATACAACCGATGAAAAGCTGTTTTACCTTTTCTCTAGCCCTATCCGGAACGCGCAAGTTGTTTGCCCGGTTCTACTTTTCTTACTCCGTCACACGATCGGTAACTTTGTAACCTAGGCAACACGTCAGAGCGGTAAAAAGCGTTTAAAATCAATTACGTTCTATTTTCAACGCGCTCTGACGTATATTGAGAGGAAATGATTTGAGACCAGGATATACACGTAAAAATATGCAAAGCAAAGATGTGAACAGTGAAGTGTACTCTATCTGAGTGTTTAATTGGTTTACAATGTATTTCTGTTCATACGTACGCCACGTTGTAGCTCATAGTGTCCCTGCGAACGCATTTCAACTACGTCAGTTCAATGAGTAAGAAATGCACCCGAACATCGAACTTTCGGTTGTTCCACAGGACAGCTTATGGATAGGTAACTGCTTACAGAATCGTTCTCCTCACATTAACATGGCAGGTTCCTCTAACAACGACCACAATGGTGTGGTTTTGAACCGTTCACTTTTTTGTTTGCCATCCGGCACATTCTCCGTAACTCTCTCGTTTGTTTGAAACGGTAGCGATTGGTCTATCACATTGATTTGAAACGAATGCCGAGGTACCACCTGTACAGTGCTATTTATTATATCACCAGGACAATATCTGATGGCTGTGATAGGTTGGCGGCATTACCATGTGTTATAGGTTACACGGAATGCACTGCTAGTATCGTTGATATGCTGAGCAAAATGGATTTAATATCGGATACTTAGTTCCGGTTTTGGCAAAATACGGGCAAATGAGAAATATACTGCGTAAAATTGGTGCAACACTGCGTATACCAGAAGCGCAGCAGAGCATCCTGATATAATTTGCTATTGCAACATTTCATGGTATTGTTATACGCTTTGTATTTGCGCTGTAGGCTCTGCTTTGATGAAAGGTAAGACAACCTTTACTACGGATGTGTTTCCTGTGAAACCTTCAAAACAACAAGCGTAAAGTTCTTTCATAAACTTCTTTCGTATGATGTGCTGCTTCACACAGTAATTGTCCCGCTATTCTGTAAAGAAATGAAATGTGTGATTAAACAAATTTTATCTTAATAATTTTAAATTGGTGCCTCCATCATTTTTCCATGGTTGAAAGAAACATTCTTTCTTGCCATCTGTACTTTTTAGGCGCCATCTGAGAGGTGCCTGAAGTTCAATTGCTGAGACGCGCAAAAATTTTATTAATCCATAATTCACCTTTTTAAGAGCTGTTCACCCAATGCTAGAATGATGCTTACTTGTACCTTCTGAGCATTCTTCAAGACTCCTACCAAAAATGTTTTCCTATTTTCAATTGATACAACAAGTCCATACGTCCATCACAGCACGTAAATTACGTTCATTGAATTCTTCCGAGCCTGTCGTTTTCATTGGTCACATCAAGTCCATAAAATGGTCATAATACCATTTTGTCCCCTTTACATGATGAGCTTCTACTACACATACATGCTGTTTAACAGCTGTGTGGTTTACAGCTCAAGTCTTGTGTTTATGGCCATATTTCCGGTGCTAAGTATCAGGGACCTGCTGGCGAAGTACCTTCTGGGGATGATGAAGATACGAATTAAGTAGATGAGAATGGCACTACGGATTGTGTGGGGACATGGTGTTTGGGAAGAGCTTAAATAAAACATGTGAATAGAAATTAAGTAGATGAGAATGGCACTACGGATTGTGTGGGGACATGGTGTTTGGGAAGAGCTTAAATAAAACATGTGAATAGAACGAGTTCAACGATATGTAGCAGATTTATCTTTGAGAACCGGTTTATAGGCGTGTCTACGCTGCATACCTTTTAAAGTGCACTAAACGTTGTTTACCGCGTATGAACACCAGCGGTTAATAAAGAACACGAACCAGCAGAGTAATCAATCGATCAGGTATAAAACCACTGTGAAGCGCTCACTCGTACATTGGTACAATCATACCGTATATGGTAGAAAATGAGCATGGTGCACCGGTTTGAATGGTTACACCTTTAATTCACAAGAGGGTCCTTTCGTATCAGAACGAGGCAATGATATGGTGGCATCCCCACATAAAATTCTTTGTACGATTTTGCAAGTTATTTTTCGTTTGCAGCTCGTTTGTTCAGCCATGAGGACAGGATCTTTACTTCGATCCCAGCATCGTAAAGAATGCGAGCAACAACACCAGATAAAGTAGGAAATGCCTTTGAACATCGCACAAACAAGAAAAGAACGCGATGTGATATGAACGAACCAAAATTGCTTTAATTATTCTTGTTTGGTAAATGGCAGCAGAGGACGCAAAGAGTTGCTTCATCGATGTGTCAGGCACCTATTCTATTCCATCCTCGTGCAGGTTAGCACTAAAATACTTTTGGCGATGCGCCATTCCATTTCTAAGTCGCACACCAAGCGTTCTCGAGCGCTTCCTCACAGCAAGTTACGCCACTCACTTGTTCGCAGGCGGCTTCACCAAGTACCCCTCGCGTCTCAGATGCTCGGCCATCATGTTGTCCTCATCCCTCAGCGACTCCTTTTCGTGTTGTATGGCCATTTGAATCAACTCTAGCCTGTCTGCCTTCTTGGAGACAGCACTCACGAGCAGAACGTGCGTGATTAATCGCGTGAACAGCATTGCGCGTATTCTTTTGGTCGCTTTTGTGCATTTTGATGAAACCGTATGTGTTGATTGCGTATGAGAATGACGTGTCGTTAGGAGATGAACCGATAGCAGATATGGCGCTGTTTGATGATCGGTACACGTGATAATGCACGTAAAGCGGTTCAAAACCGCAGTGTGGTTCTGTTCAACGGTTGAGATGCGCCCTAAATTCCGCTCGTTTTTTTGTGCTCTGTAATTTGCTACAGAAATATTTCTGCTTTGATCCGTGGTGCCATTTTAGTGCCTCTCACGCCACCTGCCCTAATAACCTTTTCAAAACAGCTTGTGTTTGGTGCCATCACAAATCTCGTGCGCAGTAACTCTCCAAATTATTATATCAACATCATTTGCGAAAGAATGTGGTGTTTTTCTCCTCAACACGCACCAAATTCGCACGTAAGTACCGCTTAACTCCCATTCCACGTTGTGCCGTACAGCACAAATTTGCAGAGCTCAATTAATTTTTAAATCCATCACATAACCGTTTATTGCTCGGCTAGCAGATAATTAAGACAAAATTTATTTTTGGAATGAATTGCTGTGCTGTTTGCCGGCTACGTGCTCTAAAGAGCTGTTGTCCATGAACAGGAGGTGTGCATTCAACCAAGTTATTTCCACGTCTAAGCAAAACATACCGCTCCTCAGTTCAAACTTGCACGGTCCGATTCATAGCTTCCCACAAAAGCGCCATTTACCCGGTCATTTACTCGCATGGTCCGCTCGTCCTTTCTGACAGATGGTCGGGCAAGAACGGTGCTGACTGTTGCAGCGGTAATCGTTTCCTGGCAGAGGAGCGGTGGATGAAAAGAAATTGCTGATTGTTCTGTGAATGTAGAACGGTGCCTGTGCCCAACAAAAGTTGATCGGCACGGTTCAAACCGTTGTGGGGAACTGCGCGTCTTCCAGCAGCATTTGCTGAAGAGCGTGCTTCTAAATAAACCGCTTGCAGAAAAGCACATCAGCTGATCTCAGTGCCGTGATTCTCCTTCTTGTGCTGGATGAAAATCAAAGACACACGAACCGAAAGAAAGCGCAGTTCTTGCGGTTGAAGCGATGCTCCGCCAATTGTGCGTACACTCGATGAGTGATTATTCGTTTTTCTTGGTGCAATACGTTAATTAAAGGTTTTCTTCGATTTTCATGATTACAAGCTGCTCACACGCAACCAAATTTACTGTTTAAGGCAAGAATTGAGCGCTCTCCGTTCTGCGTGTAGAATGCGATGGACTGCAACAACACTTAACTGCTGCTCATGGCGCTTTAATCGCTGCTGAGAACGACCACAAAAAGATTATAACGAAGTTTACAGCCATGAACGATCCGTGATATGACCGCGTTTCCATCCGTTTTACATCCAAAGCTGTTGTGAGCGGGGATCAGAACAATTCGTGGCGGCAGTTCCTTGCCCGGCTCAACCGCCGAAGGAACCGGACATTAGCACTGCGATCAACAGCTGGTGACAGCAGAACTCGCCAACAAAATAAGCGGCTGATGCTTTGCAAAGAGGATTTGACGGTTAATTTGCGCCAAAATTTACTAAAACGCGCATGGAACTGAAACGCTCTTCACAGCGCTGCTGCGAAGATGCAAACCTCATGCCAACAACAGATTACGCTCTTCTACTCACACGTCCCGTCTGCACGTCGTGTTCTGGGCAGCACAAAATTTGAAATGTCCCCATCCCGTTCGATGAGCCGGTCAAATCGTCCATACTTCTGAGGTGCTCGCCATAATCGATGAGCAGGTCAAATCGTCCATACTTCTGAGGTGCGCCCCACAAACCATAAACAAATTTAACCTGCCCTACACCATGGTTCAAACGATCATCCCCATGCAAAGCATCCTCCGAGCAAACACAAAATTACGTTTCTGCCCAGCAGAGCCGGGCAAGAGCTAAAAACATTTTCCCAACAGCACACTTCCTTTAATTACAGCTCCTCCGGTCTTCTATGTATCATCTTGTCCAACCACTGAAAAGACTGCAAAATAGGGCTGCTCATATCGGTGATGCTCTCGTTCAGCAGACTAACATACGTCACCAGAACCGGCTGCTCCATGCTGTCATCATTCTCTATCCCCGTCTCCTTCTGTATCTGATCCATCACATCTTGGTTCTGCAGAATGCTGTTGGAGTCGTGCTTGATCAGGTCTATCTTATTCATAAGCACTGCTATGGGCGGCTTCTTCTTCCCAACCTGTATTTCTCTCACGCTCTGGTACACCTCCTGGACCAAGCAGTACCGCTTCGTGTCGTTCACATCCACTATGAACACGATGCCATCGCAGTTGTAGAAGAACTCCTGCCATGCAAGCCGTGCACTCGTGTGCCCGCCCAGGTCCATTATGTTCGCCTTCATGTTGCCGATCTCAATCTCGCTGTTCATGGGGTGGTGTGTCGGCTCGTACGTGTTCGTCACGTCCTCCTTCAGCTTGTGCAGGAGAGTGGTCTTTCCGGCATTGTCTATGCCAAGGAATAGAATGCTGGACGGCTTGCTGAATATCGAGCGTATAAAGCCTGCTATCGTATTCTCGTACACCTCAAGAATACGATTCTTTAGATTTGCGAAAAATGTCTGAACCGTGGCCATTCCAGGGGTAACAAAAATTTATTTTTTAATCTATCACGTGCCACGCCGTGCAATGAGCGGCAGCCAACGATCACAACACACCGCTTCCTGCACGTGTTCTGATAAACGGACACGCTTGTGGTGCCTCCTGCAACGAACGTGTTTTGTAATTTTTGTGTTTCAAATTCGGTGTGACGTGCCCGCACCGCAAAAGTAGCTGCTGAATTAAATTTGGTGGCAAGCTAAGCCGTTCAGACGTACCAACACGGAGCGTTTGCTGATCGAACCGATGAAGCAAACGTTTTCATGGAACAGCACCGCTCCCGTGTTCAATACCGGAACGGTGCACGGCCCGTTCAACCGTGAGTACGTGTTAAATGACCGTTCGTTCGTGTCACATCAACAAACCCTCTTCAACCGCGGCAGGTACTTTTTGTAGATTCAATCCGCAGTTTAGTCCTTCTCTGCTGTCCGGCTGCGCATTGTTACCGGTAATTTCATTGCTGGCACACCTTTTCACCATTTTTACACGGCCACCTCGAATAAATGAACACGTTTTGCATGAAAAGAGGTGCGCGCACCAGCAGCACTCCTTCTGCTTTGCACGTTGTGCAGCAACCGTAAGATTTTCTTGCAATTCCGCGCCATGTCAGATCAAAGGTGCGATTTGTTCCCTTCACTCGTTAAAACGGCAATCATCCATTAAAAACGGAAGTATCCGTGCAAAGCACTCAAACATGTTTTACCGTGTTTTGTTCATCTGCTTGGCGATGAGCCTGATCATCCATTAAAAACGTACCCGTGCTTGTGTCCAGGCCTAGTTCATTATTCATGCAAAGTAGATTATTCATGCAAAAGCACTATTCATGCAAAAGCACTATTTATGCAAAAGCACTATTTATGCAAAAGCACTATTTATGCAAAAGCATTATTTATGCAAAAGCATTATTTATGCAAAGTATATCACCCAGTTCTACACCACAAGTACGTTTGTCCTCCCCGCGCCACCAAAACAACCCTTTCCGCCAAGAAATCAATCCGGTTGCACCGTTTTGTCCCATAAAATCGGGTGGTGCTCAGAACGTAGCGCTTGGAGATGAAAAGCACGCTCGCACGCGCCCAACAACATAAAAAAGCTGATGAAATATAGCACTTTAACACACGCATACCACCCACTACATCTTTTCGCCCTCTTTGCGCTTCTCCACCACCCGCCTTCCAAGATAGGAAACCGAGTTGGCCAGCGAGTTGCTAAGAATCTCGTAGTCCGAGTTGATGAAGTAGCTCATGAAGAACACGCTATCGCATCCCTTCAGGTAGCTCTCCAGCTCGTTCAGAATGCTGCTCCTCTCTGTGCGGCTTATCACCGGCTCAAAGTCCAGCTCAACGGCGAAGACGCGCTGCATGCGATGCACGGTTAGGTGCCCGCGGAATTGCAGCTGGAAATCAACAAAGAAGAAATTTATGCCTGTCGGTGTTATCTCCCACGAGAGCATGCCCAGGTTCTCAAGCTTGGCCTTGAGGTGCGGAAGTGTTATCGGAGAGATGTAAATCATGTTGAAGCGGATGAACGAGTCCTTTTCGAATACTGCGAGGATGTTTGGAAACGTTGGTGATGTGAACACGTGGTTGAGCTGCTTGAGATAGTCGTGCATAGGGGTGCATGCTTTTGGCGATTTAAAGAAATGTGGGTGAGGAGATGGGTGAGGAGAAGGGTGAGGAGGGCGGTAATGAGAATGGCAAGAAAATGATGAGCGAGGTGAATGGCAAGAAAATGATGAGCGAGGTGAATGACAAGAAAATGATGAGCGAGGTGAATGGCAAGAAAATAATGGGTGAGGTGAATGACAAGAAAATAATGGGTGAGGTGAATGGCAGATATGGGAACAAAGAGAGGGGTGAAGAAGAAGATAAGAACGAGAAGAGATGGTTCAAGTGCAGGCACGGCAGACCAGAGGTAAAGTAAGGCAGTTGCCGGTAATGCCGTACCGCAGCAAAGCTACGTGCTCGCTGTAGAAAATAAAATGGTGAAAGGCATAAAATTAAGGTAAATTAAATATTTTGCATCAGGCACGATTTGAATGTTTGTTCGTGCAATAAATCACCGTGCTAGTGCGGTGCTAAGGAACGGTTTACTATCAAAAATTTCATCCTTTATTGCAGCAGCGCTCCGTTTCCGTTCAATAAACGCTTCGCAGGCCGCACCGATCTAAAATACGGCACAATGCGACCGCCATGCCGTAAAAGTGCTTTACATCCATCCGCATGATACCGTGCTCACTCTCACGCTGCCATTTTAAGGCTTTCTATCACGTGCTGGCCCGTAAAATAGCTTGGATAAACAACCTTTCCGAGAACTGTCACGAAGAACAAGCAGAACGCGCCACAGCAGATGGAATACACGCAGCACCCCAAAATATTAATCCTGGCCCTCAAATTATTTATGTACACCCTGCACGCGTAGATGGCCTGGCACATCGCACAGATCAGGGCCACGATGGCGCTGACCTGCGGCACAGCGCCAATCAGCAGGAAAGACGGCGCCAGGAACGCAAGCGTGAATTTCAGTGCATGCAGGTGATCGGTAAACTCATTTTCGTTCCGGAACACAACGGTGTGAAGAGCGCACAGCAGGACCGTAAAAACATACGAGAGCACGAGTATTATGCCGAACAGGAGGTGCGCGGGCACAGCATTGTCCACAAATGCAAGGGATGCTGCGAGTGTTAGCAGGGCCATCAGCGGTGGAAACACAAAAAAATCTAGGACTACGCTGTAGTTGCTGTCGGAGACCGGGGGTGGCACGAACACAAAGGCAAGCAGAAGGTAGTACAGCTCGGTTAGGAGCACGGACAGCAACGGGGACTTGTTGTGTGCAGCTGAGTCTTTCATTGCAGTTTCGGTGCTTTCGTACGTTTTCTGTATTTTTATGTGTTGCCGATGAATAAGGGGTGTCCGTTTAACGATCTTACTGAGCAAATCTGTTCTTGTAATTAAAAAGGATGTTAATTTGGTGAATTGTTTGTTAATTTTTTGGCTTGTGATATCAAATCGGTGTTTTTTGATCTTTGTGATGCTTAAAGGAGCCTGATGGCAGAGTTAGCACGGAAACATGCGTAGCATGGCAATGCGTGGGTTATGTGCTGATGGCGAAAGACAAAAATTAGCAGAACGGGAACAGCATTGCGCTCCTACGGACCGGTCCTAAGCAAATGGTGAATTATCGCGGTGCATGCGTGCTGTTGCTCCGGTATTTTGCAAGGGTGCGTTTTTGTTCAACTTGGTGTTTCTGCCAGGTCTGTAAAAACGTACCTGCACAAAAATACGAGAACGGTACCACGAACAAATCACGATTTTCCTTTTTTTCCGTGGCACTCATATCGGCAGTTGTTAAGCACGCACGTGTTCACCAAACATTTTACAAACTTTCTGACGGGCTGCTGCCAGCCGTGGTAAAAACACCTTTTACCTGTGGAACGTGCCGTTCAGCCTTTCTACCGGTACCGGTGGAGCAGTGGGAATGACGGCGGAAAGATCACCGCGGGGACAGGAGAGGGTCTATTCGTGTCCGGAAGCGAAAACCAAGGAGGAAAAATTGCGCCCTAGGGATTACGTGCTTCGCAGCAATGAACACGGCTCATAGGCGGAAATGGTGCTGTGCGTGTGCCAAAGAAATATCATGGGGTAGACCGTGTGAGAGAAAAGATTGGAGTGCCGCAGATGAACGGTAAAAAATGCAAAAGAATGGTAGAGCTGGCAATTTACCGCTTCACTTCCTCATCACGTTTAATCCGCAGTTCCTGATGTAAACAATTCCTCACCACAATTTCCCTTTCCCTAATCCCTACCGTACAAAAAGAACATAAAGCATGTGCAGTGCAATTTAACGTATTTTATACCAAAAAATGGGCAAAACTGCTACTCCACCGTTTACAACAAATATTTAAAATGAAATGCTTTTAACGTGAATTGCTCGCTTTTATACCGAACGTGCACAAAAGAA
>NW_007360620.1:0-49962 GCF_000192795.1 Vavraia culicis subsp. floridensis | reverse complement strand
TCAATTCTTCATTTCATTCATAAAAATAAAAGTACCAGTCTTAAACAAACATATTAACAATCCAACACCTACATTTTCTTTCTTCCGCGTAGTACAGTACCAACAATCTCTACCCAAGTAAATACCCCCACACCACAGCAATAGTCCTACACACCACTCTCAACCCAATACGTACATTAATGCGTTTCATTCAACCGTTGCACAATGCCCTACTTTACGATGTGTGCACTCATTCAACAAACCATTTCTACCACATATTCGCAATTAAGTACTTTAACAGCTCAACCACGGTTCATTCTCAGCTTCGTACTCATCAATTTAATTCATCTGTCACGTGTCAACGCACAAAAAAGATAAGAATATCTTACTTATCAGAAAAAAGGAGTAAATTGAACAAAAAAGCAAATAAAAGTACGTACAGCAGTGGTAACGTACCATACACAGCCTCAAATACTTTACCTACCACTCTCAACGTGCACAGCACCATTCAACAAGCATATCTAACCGTTTGCTAGCATCAATCACGAAGTACCGCTCCTTGAGATGCTATTCTTTTCTGAGTTACACTCTTTTAAACACTAACTAAGTAATTACTGTTCATAAGTACGGCAGGTACTTTCATAAAAGGAAAGTTCCATAAAAGTACTACTCACAATTTTACATCCTAACATTTCATTATCACTCTCTCAACCAAGAACACGTTCGCTCTTCTTATCATTTCATTTATTCTATCACATCGGTAAAACAACTCTAGCTGAGCTACCCTTCATAATGCCGTACATCAAAGGTTGCATGCCATCCAAATATTCGCTCCTTCTTATGCTGTTTGCATGTGCGCTAGTATCGTTGGTAATTACAGCGTGTGTGTTTATGCGTAGCAGAGATGTGATGAGTGTGGCTGTGAGTAATGGTGGGATACGTATGGGAGAATTTGTGGATGGTGATGCGGGAGAGTTTATCGATGATGGTAGGGTGAGTAGTGAGGGGACGGTAAGTGGTGAGGAGGTGCGTGATAGTAGGGTACATCCTACGGTAAAGGAAAGTAATGAGCATAGTGCTGCTGCGCAGGGGATGGTAAGTGGTGATTGTGTTGTTAGCGAGAATGATGCTCAAGTTGAGGAGTCTGTTGATGGGAATGATGCTCAATTTGAGGAGTCTGTTGATGGGAATGATGCTCAATTTGAGGAGACTGTTGATGGGAATGATGCTCAATTTGAGGAGTCTGTTGATGGGAATGATGCTCAATTTGAGGAGTCTGTTGATGGGAATGATGCTCAATTTGAGGAGACTGTTGACGGGAATGATGCTGACCAAGGAAATTGCTGCATCGATCGCAGTGGTAATGAACAAATACTTGAAAACGAAGAGGAAGTGCAACCGGAAAGTGCATCACCAAGCAAACTATCGCTACCGAACGGAAGAGAGTGCTCCGCTCCTGAACTACCAATTTGGGCTTGCGATGTGCGCTCTCGTGAATCAGCCCATCACTGTTCAGATGATGATCTTGACATCGAATTCTTTACACAGTTAAGCTTGTATATGATCAACCAGATCAACTCCATGAATAAAAGCATTGGTACAGGGAGTGACGTGCCTGTGGATATTGCGAAGAATGTTTTTGAACGTGTGAATGAGTTTAGAAAGCATTTGCAGTACCGTGTGGATGAATCTGCAGCACAAAGATCTGCTTACCAAGCCAGGATGTCGCTAATGCGTAGTTGAGTACGAAGTTAAAAGTGATTTAACCAGTAATACTTTGCTTCATGCATTGTAAGGTACTTCTTATGTGTAAGTCTTGATGTGAGGGCATACCACGTCTAATAAGTGGTATGTCTCTTACTTTTATTTTGCTTCACGAGCCCTCTTCGTGTCACTCCTAGTACGTAGTACCGTGCAAACCAGCTTAATTACGTGCCGTATTATTACCGTGTGGCATTCTTTTAGCTTAAATTACTATCTTTTACACAAACATTACGTGTAGTATTCTCCTTAACTAATGCTTACTGTTTCCAAATTATGCTCCTGTTCAAGCACACCCCCTAATAAGCTTAATCATACCATAAACGCATTATCTTTATGCTTAATCCTTAAATAGCATGCATTTGCTCATTAAACCAGCCCTAGCCATGATCAGTGCGTTACTCCCCATGAATATAGCATATTTCCTTCTTTCATTGCTCAGCGTATTGCCATCGTCTCCAATGTGACATGCAACGTATTGCTATTACCCCCATCCTATTCATCCCGTTTATCTTGCCAACTTTACTTGCCCATCCATCCTACCTTCCCACTCAACATCTCATCCATCCTACCTTCCCGCTCAACATCTCATCCATCCTACCTTCCCGCTCAACACCTCATACATCATCAAATACTCATACGTCTCTTTCTCTTCATCTTTCCAAAGAACTGCCTATACTCACCCCTATCTTTCATTTTCCCAATTTCTCTTTTACCACATTCGTACCCCACACTAATAATCTCACTATACTTATCAAAATCATCCGTTCTGTACGGTATCTTAGGCGTAATAAGCACAACATTACCATCCTGCACAATCTTCTTCTGTTTGTACGCCGATGATAAAAATGCTAATCTGTACTGTACCTCATTGTACGAGATGTACTTGCTGGATGTGAACATCTTATTGAGCAGTACGTATGTACCGGACAGCGCATCACCGTACGGTGTAAATTCATTGTCAGATACGCTGCCTACATCTACCGCTATTATACGGCTGCACTGCTCAAGCATTCTATCGACGGGCACGTTGTTTGTGTATCCGCCATCGAGCAGTAGCGCATCCTTGTCACACACGGGTGGTAGAATGGTTGCTATGCTCATGCTTGCACGTATGTACCGCCACATGAGACCGCTTACATGTTTTATTTCCTCGTATGTGCATAAATTTGTAGTTATGCAAAAGAATTGTATCCACGTGTCTTCGATGCGCCGTTTGTCAAAGATGGTGTACAATACGCGGTTGAACGAATGTCCGGTGAAGAACGAGCACAGTGGAAGGGTAAGATCCATAAAAACACGCCAACGCGAACTTATGCGCTTGCAGAAGTGGGCAACACGCGAAAACACGATAAAGTTGTCCATGCTGATCGAGTACAAACCGGCAATGAATGCACCCATCGATGTACCGCCCACCATGTCAATTGGCACGTTGTACTCGAGAAGGGCCTCGATTATGCCTACGTGCGCAAGGCCCCGCGCACCACCCCCGCCCAGCACCAAACCAACACACTCGTCACGTATGTACCTGCAGAGTCGCTCGTAGTCCTTCATGCAGAATGTGCTCTTATCGCTCGGACTGTATATCTTGTGACCCTTTCTGCCATTACCCATTGATACCCCTGAACTGCTACGCTCTTCGTAAAGTACCACGTCTTCCACCTCAAAGTCAAAAGTAGCATTTTCCAAATTCACCGCCAAGATTAAATCGCCATAATTCACCAAGAAACTCATCAACCTGCTGAAGTAGTTTTCTACGTATATCAAGACAATCTCCACATCCTTGATCAGTTCAAGGAATCGTAGCTCGCCCATTTTGCTAAAATTGCAGTGTCTTATTGCTAAGAACCTTTTAGCGTTCTTTTTGCTGCTGTGTTTTGGTGTCCGCACCTGTAGCGATGTGCATACCGTGGTGTGCTTGGTATTACCTTGCCCGTTGCACCGTGTATCCGTATGGAACGGTTTAAGATAATTAATACTGGCAGTACAGCTCTCCTCTACATTTTCCATATTTATATTTTCAGTGTATTCTGCAGTTATCTTTTCTTCCTCATCATTTTTTTCATTAATTTCTTCATTGACAGCGCGCCTCCTTTTTATAGTACTGTTAGCACTCACTGTTTTCTGCTCGCCTTTTCTATCCCCATCTTTATCATCATATACATTACCGCCATACTCATCATCAGCTTCGTTACCTTCCTTAACCATCATCTCCTTCTCCAAACACCCAAAGAACCTCAAACTCTCTTCTCTCTCCCTTCCAATCACCACCACAACCTTTCTCCTCTCATTCTCAGCTCCCATTCTTTTAATAAATCTTCGCCCGTAGCACTTCTTCACCAGGTTTCTAAACATCCTTCTTTTCATTACCAGCACGTAACTCCTCTTTACAAATCTTACAGTACTCGTCTTATACTCCATCAGCTCGTGTGTATTCAGACAGCCCTTGGTGTAGTACGCACCATTGCAATGTACACGACCACAATCAAGGAATACAAGATCTTTAAATTTTTTGGTGCACCTGCCATGTACCTGCCAATCTATGCATGCACATATCGCACGCATCGTGTATGTCATACGCATGAATGCAAGCAAATCATCGTGTGAGAATGTGTCCATGTTTATACGTCTGTATGTTACGGTGCCACACGCTTTTAAGGTGCATTGCATGTTTCTCAAGAAGTGATTTACCATGCCATACACACCCCTACGTACGATTATGCAAGAATTTCCTGCACGTACCTCAACCTGTCCGTGTACCACCCATATCACGCCCTCTCGTATAAACTCGTTCCTCACGGTGCTCTCTTCGTACGTGAACTCCTTAGTGATCCTGGCACGTGCTATCACGTCCTGCTTCATGAGCAAGCGTTTTAATTTGAAATGTTTTGTGCATAAATGCATAATCTTTTTTAAGTACAAAAACACAGCATACGAATTAAAACGTTCGTTGCTAACGAGTACTTTTAGTTCGGTCTTAGCGATAAGCCTTACACCTGTTGTAACATGATGATCAGTCTGTTCTACTTTCTTTCTATTCCTGCTTGACCGGTCCTTTGTCCATAGTTTTTTTTTATGTTCTTTCAAGATGTTCCTTCCACACTGCATGGTATCATCTCCTCTGTTCTTATTGTACCACCTCCCCTTCAGTTCGTCTGTCTCCTTCTCATCAACCCTTTCTTCACCGTTAATAATCTTTATCTTTCCTATCTTCACATCAACTTCTTCTCCCTCATTATCAACTCCTTCTCCCTCATTATCAACTCCTTCTCCCTCATTATCAACTTTTTTTCCCTCATTATCAACTCCTTCTTCCTCATTATCAACTCCTTCTTCCTCATTATGACCAATCCGTCGTATCATCTCATCTAACCCGATCGTAAACTCACCCCCACTCTTCGTTCCATAGCACCTTCCTCTAATCTCCAAACAAACCTTTCCTTCCAATATGACTCCAACAACATTCACCAATTCTCCCTTTTTATATTCAACAATCCTTGGCTCGCTTCTATTCACGCACAGCAGTGCAAATAACGTATTATCATCTTCAATACTAAGCCTAACGTACTCTTTCTTTTGTATATGGGCATGTGTCTTTGTGTTGTACTTCTTACGGAAGTACAAGAAGTAGGAAAGTATAGTAAGGACCAATAAAAAGATGCAGTGGTAGAACATCGTAGGGGTATCGAAATTTCAAATTAAGGAGGTGTGCACGAGGTGATAGATTAGCAAGACATGATGAACTGCAGTTATTGTGGCATCTGTACCGTTGATAGTTATTGCGGTATTCTATTGATGCTTGTATCGCTGTGGTGTGAAAAGTAGCACTGCATATTCTGATATTGGTAACTATTACGATACTGGTACTGGACATCCCGGTATTGTTGGTAACCGTAACAGCAAACAAAGTACCTATTATTGAGCAACGTTGTGAATATTTCTGGTACAACAGTACCACTTCATATCTCACTACTGCTCATTCATGCATTACTACCTGTCATGCACATCATATCTTATTATGCATTATTTCCATTAATGGTTACCGCAAAGCATTTCTTCTACCCTTCATACACAGCAACACATAGGATCTGTGCTTTCAATCTTAATCACGAGTATCAAATAATCATCATTGCAATGCCTTCATACAATTCTTCATCTAGCACGATCGCTCTGCAATTTTTATTTTCACAATTGCTCTTCTCTATTTATATCTTTAGTATTCTTATTTATTTATGCGCTGCATAAACGTTTCTAATCTTATTTGTTTATGCATCAGCTGTTGTTGAGCCGTAACTGCACTAATTCCTTGCCCTTAATTTTTTTTCACACTTTTTCCCGTCTAAGGTCCTTAACACTATATTTATTCCCTTTTTCACCTTTCTTAGCTACCCCATCAGTACGTACACTTCATTCTCATTGCTATCAGTACCTACACTTCACTCTCACTATTACCAGTACCCCACCCCTGCCCCCATAACTAAACCACCATTTCACCAACCCCTACCACAAAATGTCATCCCAAAACCTCCAGGTACACATAAAAATACGTTCATCCCCAACCCCATACCTCCTATCATCACCACCCACCATAACAATCAACGCCTATAAATTCACGTTCACCCACATCCACACCGATCCCGACATATCGGCACATCTTCAACCAACCGTCAATGCATTCCTGAACGGCTATAACACCAGCATAGTATGCTACGGTCAGACCGGTTCTGGCAAGACGTACACCATGGGCCTAACGGCCGATCAGATTGATGCGTGCACGGGCATTGTGCCCGTGAGCATGTGCACGGTGGTTGGGAAGGAGTGTGTGAGGATGGCTATGTTCGAAATTTATAATGAGGAGGTGTATGACCTACTTAATGGGCGTGAACGCATTATTTTGAGGAATAACCGATCTGAGCTCGTTATTAATGCGCATGAACGGGAAGTGCGCACGTATGAGCAGTTTAGGAGCGTTGTTACAGATGCGATTGCACTTCGCATTACGAAGTGTACGAGAATGAATGCAGGGAGCAGCCGATCGCATGCTGTGATACGCGTGTGCACTGACAGGGCATCGCTCGTGTTTGTTGACCTGGCGGGATCCGAACGTACAAAACGCACGGGCGTGAGCAATGACACGATGAAAGAGGCGATCAGCATTAACACAGGACTGCTTGCCCTCGGCAACGTGATCAATGCGCTGTACAACAAAAAGAAGTTCGTGCCGTACCGCGACAGCAAGCTCACACGCATTCTCAAGCCGATCCTGAACGACAACACGATCGTGCGTATGATCGCATGCGTGAGTGACAGCTACCAGGATGCGAACGAAACGATGAACACGCTTGAGTACGCGAATAGGGCAGGCTGTCTGAGAACGGTGGTGAAGAGGGAGCCCGTGGTTGGGAGGGAGCAAGGCGAAGTTATACGGCTGAGAGAGGAAATAGGCCGGCTGAGGAGAGAAAATGAGTGGTTGAGGAAGGAGCTTAAGGACAAAACTGGGAGGGGAATATGCAGATGTTACGAGAAGGAGCGTAGCACGGACGGTAAGACCAAGCGTGAAGAACAATCAACCGCATGCACTAAGGCCAGCAGCGCAGAGGTGGCATGCAGTAACAAGGAAGAGAGTGCCACCGATACGATGAGCAGTACTAGCGCATTAAACGATAGAAGCGTTAAGACAGGCATCAATGCGGATGTATCGGTGAGCACACGCCACAGCCCGATCGGACAAGGGGATGAGAATTTGAAAAACGGAGCGATTGGTGGCAGAAATGATACGCTCCTCCTTACCGATACGTGCATGTACCCCATGGCCAGCACACCGATAAGAAATAAGGTAACAAACACCGTTCTTACACCCGTAAGAAGAAACGAAGATGCAAAAAACGTACATACACCTACGCCCATACGAAAGATAAACTTTGATCTGAGCAAGAACTTAACACTAGACGTGGGGCAGAGGAAGGTGCGTAGGATCATTAGTCATGGTGGTAAGTCGTGCATTGGAGATGAATCTGTTGATGTAATGGATGGAACGATACCTGTCAGACCGATAGCTACGGAGGATGTGGTACATGGCAAATCATTCTCTAGCGAGGCATTTGCTGATAGACCGTTCCCCAGCAAACCAGAAGCACCCGCTGTGTCAATCCCAGTCAAGCCTGTCCTCAACAAACCGCATCCTCACGGATTAATCACCGATAAACCCCCATGTAACAAAATCACTGCTAAGAGAACACGCCAATGTATCAGTACCACGGCCACAGAGCGTACACGTATTACACCGCTAAATGCGAAAAGAGTGCGAGCACTCAACGGTCTAAGACGTATACGCGAGCTGGCAGTGCATTCCTCAACAGTACTCTCAATCACGTACCTTAACGACGGGCTGTACACGATAAGCTCAGATAACACGCTCAGACGCACCGTGGCAGGCAGGACGGTCACTCTCAAACGATGCCTTTTTCTTTCGCTTCTTGCCCGTAATGAACACTCTGAGGTGCTGTACAGCACCAACGATGGGCTGTACTTCGTTGATGGCCCGCTTATCAGGCGGTACGATACGGGCATTACCAGTATGTGCTACCAGGGCACGTACGTGGTAACGGGCCACATCAATGGACAGGTGTGTGTATGCGATGTGAGGATGGGTGTGCTGTACGAGGGAGTATGGCACAAGGGGTATGTAAATGCGGTGAGGATGCATGATGGCGTGATCTATACGGGCAGTGTTGATAGCACGGTGTGTTACGCTGAGATGGTGCACGGTGCTGTGGACGATATAAGGGCCCAGTGCCTATTGCCTGCGCATAACAGCCCTGTTAATCTCATTCTCATGCATGAGGGATTCCTGTTCAGTGCCTCAAAGGAGGGGAACATCAGAAAATGGAAGAACCACCAGCTGATCAAGGAGTGCAAGGGTACACACTCCTCTTTTATACGGGCAGGAGCGTCAAACGCGGAGTATCTTTACACAGGCTGTAAGGACGGTGTTGTGAAGAGGTGGAGTGCTGAGATGGAGGAGCGCGGCAATGAAAGAGTGCCGTGCAGTGTGGTGTGCATGGATGGTACCGGTGATGGTGTGGTGGTTGGTGGGAGTGATGGGAAGGTGTATTTTCTCGGTGAATGACTGTTTATGCACGGGTTGAACGTATTTATACCAATGATGCATGAACAGTTTGTGCATGTTGATCTCGTACCTTTACCGTGTTATACAGACGAGCCCTCCAAATTATCATACCAATGCACGAAGCCGTGCATCTTTTCTGAACGCTTTTTGTCCGTGCTCATGCTTTGTTTCCTTACTTCTATCAAGCAAGCTTATTTGTTCATGCCATACACCTGGTGCTACAGATGTACTTCTCGGCATGCTATGCTTGACTGTGTTTACCGATTCCTGGACGAGGTGCTCTTCCCTGGCAAATCTGTATTTAATCACCGAGTGCACACGTTCAATCGATAAGCGCGTCATTTAAAATAGATCAAATAAACTGATTTAAACGTATTTCATGCGTGCATAAAGAAATATAAGTCGTACCTAACGATTTGAGAGACTAAAATCTAAATTGTTGTTCTGGGCGTAGTATTTTGATTTGTTTGCATTGGCACAGCTTACTCTAAGGAACTTGGATGCAGGATTTTCATGCAGCGTACCTCTATCGGTTCGAGCTGGTACTGTGCATTTTTACAGTTTAATTAATTTGCGGGTAATTGAAGATCCTTGGACAGTGCCTGCAACGAAGAGTATAATATAGTACTCATGTCATACATATGAGTACTTGCACCACCGCATCTTCTATCAATGAATGTATTGCTGTAAAATAATACTCCTTCTGTTCAATCATTGCGTTCATCACAAAATACCTAACCGGTTCACGAACTGCAGGCACGTACAAAACCTGTCACTGTTCATTTCTGTTATTTTTGCGGATGTCCATTGCACTGCAAGCATCCTCATGGCAGTTTATATCTTTGCGCTTGTGTACAAGGAATAATTTCGATTATTATCACGGTCTGATGCCAAATATTTATGCATAAATAGCACTTTAACATGTATGTACTTGAATATTATCGCTGATGCATGAACGAATAACTATTTTCCAGCTTAAATTAGGTTCTAGAACCCCGAATTGCATAAAACCTAAAGGTATTTAATAAAGTGCTCCCTGCTCACTGTTTCTTCCTTATCACACTTTCACTCCCCTTATCTTCAATTACATACCCCGCATCAACCATTTCGTCTCTCACAACATCACATGCATGAAACAGTTCCTGTGCACCCTTTTTCTCTTTGCACAACCTTCGTACCTCACTCCTGAAATTGCATATTATATTCGGAAGCATGCTCTCCTCCATCTCTTGCTTGGCCTCCAAACCAAGCATTGAAAGTATCTTCTTGATATAATCGAGTACCAGCTGGACAATCTGTCCTGAGCAGTTGTACATTTTCTGATGCATGATTGTTACTAGGTTGAGTATGGCGGTGAGGGTCTTGTATGTGTTGAAATTGTCACAGAATGACTCGTGTACCTCCTTCTTTGCTATTTCAAGCATCCTCAGCACCATCCTATCATTCTGATCCAAAGGCCCATACATTCTCTTGTTTATCACATAATACGGATCCTTCGCAGTATTGTTGACCTGGTCAGTCCTGTCGTTCGCATCTTCCTCAGTGCTCTCGTCCCTGTACACTACGTCATCATCGTCCGTAAGTGGTCTATTATCGTACTCTCCACCCTCACCGTTATCAATGACAATCTCGGTCTTGTGTGTCTGCTCCTGCTCAACACGTGTCACGCTTCTTTCCATATTAGTGCTGCGTTGAACACGGCCATCCACACCGCTCGTGTCAGTGGTATTGTGTGCACTATCAGCATTGCTCGTCTCAGCTTTATCTCCAGCGAACCGTTCCCTGCCCGCAATCTCAGCCTCAGCCATGCTCACAAAGTTGAACAGCTTCTTTTCGATCTTCTCTGCGTACTCCATTGCCTCGTACCGATACGTAACCGTGCTATCATAGCAGTTATTAAGAAACATCACTCTTATCTGTCGTGCTGTAAATTTCTTGAGGCAGTCCTGGATGGTGATAAAATTCTTGAGGCTCTTGCTCATCTTCAACCCCTCGATGTGCAGATGACCGGTGTGCATGAAATAGTTGACGTACTGTCTGTCGGTAAGTGCACGCGACTGTATCAGCTCATTCTCATGGTGGGGGAACTGCAGGTCTATGCCACCCGCATGTATGTCCATCGTTAGTCCAAGCACGTCCATGCCCATTGCCGAGCACTCGATGTGCCAGCCGGGCCGGCCGTTAGACCAGGGCGATTTAAAATAGTACAGATCACCCTCCTTGCACCGCTTCCACAGCGCAAAGTCGGTTCGATGTCTTTTCTCGCTGCCCTCTTCCGCCTCGTTTATCACAGCATCATCATCGCGGAAGTGCCTTTGTCCGCCCTCCTCCACAAATTTAACCATGTCAAAGTATACGCTGCCATTCGAAACATACGCTCGGCCCTTCTCAACCAATTTCTCTACAAATTGTATGATTTCGCCCATATAATCGGTAACCTTCGTAACAAAGGAAGGCATCTTTACATTCAACCGTCTCATATCCTCAAAAAACTCCTCTTCGTATTTCCTCGTCACAAACTCAACACACTCCACAAATGCATTCCTCTTCTGCTCCTGCCCCAGGCTGTCCGCATTCACGTACTTTACGTTGCTCTTCAGGAACTCGCTAAAGATAGCCTCAGCCTTCTTAACAATCTTATCGTCAATGTTTGTTATGTTCATAACAAAGGTAACATCGTAGTGGAAGTGCTCCTCAAGGATGCGTCGTATCACGTCAAAGCAGATGTACGTGCGAGCATGACCGAGATGTGCGCTGTCGTACACTGTGGGCCCACAAATGTACATTTTTATCTGTGACGGGGTAATCGGTGTGAACGGCTCTACCGTGTTGGTGAGCGTGTTCTTTATGTGCAACGATTGTTTTGCCGTGTTTGCGCTTTCTGTCATGAGGGGTACAAAAGTAAAGGAATTAGAGAATGTGGTGGAGACGGCCGGTACAGGTAATGGCAGGGCTGTTTTACTGTCCGTTTAGAGGTATTATGGTTTGTATAGATATTTTAGATTAATAGGGAATATGTAGAATGGTTCAGAGCGCGTGAATGAAGGAATAATTCCTTATTAATCGATAATTGGTGCATTTGTTCCGCTGCCGATGAGTGCGTATGTTATGGTAATACAAGTTATTATAGACGTATTCCTTGTATTGACCTATCATTCCCGTGAATCAGTGTTTATTCTTCGGTTCCTGAGTGTTTACAGAATTACGCTTCTTCCTTTAATATGACTGTTTAAGGAAATATTCGCTTAAAAGAAAATAACGAACAAAATGGAAAGCATTTATTATTTGCACATGATACGAATCGTTAAATCGTAACATGGCACGTAAATATGTTTTTCATGTTCATCTGCGTTGTACTTTAGTGCCCCATGATGAAAAGCACCATGTGTTGGACTCAACATAAGCATAGCATAGAAGGACACTACCAATAAAAATTTAATGGCTGGCTCGAGGCAAGAGAAACAGAAATGTGCAAACCAAAGAAGTGATTTTAATGTACCTGGTTCACCCCATTCAGAAGTTTTGTGCAGGAAAATGATGACTTGAAAAACAAAAGTTGATAAGGGCATAACAAACATACAGCGTGCCAGGTAAGTTCATTGGTAGAGGTGTAAGGCGTGCTGATGAGCAATAACACGGTACAAAGAGAAAAAGAGTGGTAATGACGGTATCACCCTGCATTGATACAAGGTAGCATAGAAACACCGTGGTAGACTGGTCCAGAGTTACAAAGCACCAACTATGCATTTCATTTACAAGTTCATGATGAATTGGCGCATAATTCGTTAGAATTGTAGGTGTGGCCTGTTTTACTTTCCTTCAGCAAGAAGGAAAACACTGCATTTTACTACGAAGAATGTTTGAGATGGTACGCAGTGACAGTACCAGGTACCGCGAGAACTACGCTTCTTAAAAAGCATGCTGGTGCATGATCGCTTCATAGCGAAGAGACCGTTCAGCAGATCTACACCAATTGGTATAACCTGTCCATTCGTACGACTCTTAACCGCATGCTCATGTACGATGCGTTACGCCTGCTTTGTTAGCCCTCCTTGCTACTCGGCTCATTCCGCACCTGCCCTTAATCTCTTGTGCAGATAGCATATCGATCGATAGGGAATGACAGCTTTGCTGCAGGCTGCTTTATTTCGGCTTCCATATGCGTTCAATATCAATTCAGATCTGATACGCTCTTTCTAAAGCAGATATTCCGGTCAAATACGCGAACAGGTTGGTGATCGAACGGCAGAAGTGCGCCGCAAGCTGAACAAACAAACATTACCGTGCTAGAACAATGTGTTACATTTATTTATACTCCTAATACGAACCTTCCTTCACACCGCTCCTCAGCTTCTCTCTTATGGCATCGACATCGCTGCTTCTGCTCTCAGCACTGATAATCTCATAGAACACCAAATCCTCCTCTTTCAGCAGCGCTAAACACACCTTGTACATATCCTGTCCACGTCCAAAATAGTTAAAAACATTTATCCGGTCATCAAGATGCACAACCAGCAGCCTCTCCAAATAGTAAAGCATTTCGCTATCGCTTAAATTTATAACCTGACAGATGTTGACCATGATCTGCGCAGTATCGGGGATGTTCACGTTGTACTCCAGCGCCTCCAGTATTTCCTTCTCCGTGTGGCTGGGCGGAAGGCTGAACACGCACGGCAGGTTGTGTATTTTGCACGCGAGGGACACTATCGATAGCGGATCGGATGGCGAGTGGTTGTTTATTGCCAATGACGTTAGTAGGGGTGAAAGCGGAACGTTGCGCTCCTTCGCTATTTTAACTATTTCGATCGACATCGGGGATGGCAATGGTGCTCATATTTATAAAAAATTGTAAACATTGAAAAAGGAAATGAAAATCGGATGGTTGAAGTACCGCGGTTAAATGCGGTTAAGGAGATGCACAGTTGGTAATGGCGGAGTGTTCATGAAATGGAGAGTAAAATTTTATATCTCAGTCTCTACGGACGAGCTGTTCCATCAGGTGGACGTGGTACGAACTGCAACACTTTTTTGGACAGGTTCTCCTCACTTTTTCATTAATGCGATTTGTAGCTGCGGCACAACGTGATACGGCAATATGCTTCAGCAGGAATGTCAAGTAAATTGTGTTGACCAGTACAGGCAGCTAAGTACACGGCTAGTGGATAAGAAAGTCTGAAATAATCGCAACTCGTACACACATGCGACAACGAGCGGTACGCAAAGTAATGAAATGTTGTGTTTGGCACGATTCGGTCAAGCAAATATTTTGGGTTAAAAAATAATTGGCGCACTACGGCAATGGACCACACCAAAAAGATTAAAGCGCTGAACTGCCATTCAAAACAATAATTCCACATAAATGGTACATTTATGAGCATCACCCCGTTCTGCATCCGATATAGACCGTTAAATCGCACTCGTAGCTCAAAGTAAACTGTTCGTGCGAAGCGGCACTACTAAAAGATCATAAATGCAAAAAGGGTGAGCGCGTGTTAAGGCACTGTTTGAGATGGACTTGAAACGAAAGAGGAACGGCTTTAACAAAGGTGAATAAGAATACGAGTCTATCATTCCTAACAATTTGTTGAAGAATGTTTAATTGTTGGCATATTTAAGCACATCAAATTGCATTCCTGCTTATTGCCGGCATCTTTCATGGTAGCAGTTTATCGATCCAACGTTGCTGTTATTTGTAGTTTTACCGGAGAAAACGCATTTGGGATAAAAAAACATGCAAATCAATGAAAATTGATTTGATTAGTAAATAGCACAAATTGAACCAGCACCAAACGAAATATCGCTGCTCAGCATATTTTTACGAAAATTTAATTATCAAAACGGGTTAATGAGAATTAGTGACTCAGCTCACAGACATTAATTTACGTTGACCAAGCAATTACACTAAAAAGGTAAACTTCTGCCCAATTTCAAACGTGTAATACTTCAACATGGGCCGTACCTCTAATTACCTGTATTGATTGATCCCAAATAAACTTCTTATGCCCTTCATACGGCCTTCTTTCCCTTTGCTCTCCTTTACCTTCGTTTTATCATCCGCTTCTTGTGCATCTTTTGCTTTACTCTTCTGCTTCTCACTTCTTTCTAACCATTCTTCGTTCATTTTCAGCATCTTATCTCTTGATTTGATCCTTTCATCTTCTCGTTCCAACCTTTCCTTTTCTATTTTCAATCGCTCCTCTTCTCTTTTCACTCCCTCTTCCATTCTTGCCAACCACGCCTGGTATTGTTCATCATCCCTTTCTTCCATTTGAGCCTGTTCCTTTGCAACACCTGTCTCTGTTAGTTTTTGCTTTGTTTCTTCCGCTAACTCTTCCCCAGTATTTTTTTCAAGTACTTCCTGTTGTGCACAGCACATTATTTCCAACCTGCGTTTCAACTCTTGTTCCTCTTTAGCCAGCTCAGTTAATCGTTTTGTCAGCTTTTGCTCTTCCATTCCCAGCCTTTCCTCAAACTCAGTCCTCAGGTCATGCTCCTCCTGCTTGAGCGCTTGTTCCATTTGAATCCTCAGAATTTCAATCTCCAACTCTAACTCGTCCTCCATTTTTATTTTAAATTTTTCTTTTTCCAATTCATACCACTTCGCTGCTACATCTCTCATCCGCGCCATATCACTTTTCATCAACACCGCTCTGCCCCTATCAAATTGTGTCTCCTGTGCACGTGATGGACAGTTCGTTCCTCCTAACGTACCTTCACCCATCAATTCACCCCTGTTCATTCCTGTCATTTCCATTATCTCAGCTTTTATCTTTTCGCGCAAGTTCTTGTTCTCATCCACAATTCTTTCCGTTTCCTCTCTCAGCTCTGTCCTCAGTTTTTCTTCCTCCATCTTTAACCTCTTCATCATATTTTGCGTTTCTTCTTCCTCTATTTTCAATATTTTCTCAATCATTTCATTTTCCATCCTTATGTGAGATTTCTGCATTTCTTCTTCCCTTCTCTTTAATCGCATTGAAACCTCCCCCCACAAATTCTTTTCTTCTATCAACAGCCTTTCCTTCATGTTTTCTCCCGTCAATCCTTCCAGTTGTGCCTGTAACGCGCTCTGTTCATCGCTGTCCAGCAGTGTCTTCCGTTCCATCTCACATTTTAACCGATCCATCATCTGCTCTCGCAACCTTTGCTCCTCATGTTTGATTTTTTCTTCCATTTCTTTCATTAACTCTTCGTTCCTTGTCCGTATCATCGTTTCCTCTTGCTTTCTTGCAGTTTTTTCCCTTAGCAATTCTTCTTCATCCTGGAATAGTCTTTCTGCTGCTTCTTCCTTCAATATTTGCTTTTCCCTGCACATTTCCTCCACTCTTTCTGCTGCTTCTTCCTTCAATATTTGCTCTTCCCTGCACATTTCCTTTATTCTTTCTGCTGCTTCTTCCTTCAATATTTGCTCTTCCCTGCACATTTCCTTTATTCTTTCTGCCATTTCCATCTTCAATCTTTGCTCTTCCCTGCACATTTCCTTTATTCTTTCTGCCATTTCCATCTTCAATCTTTGCTCTTCCCTGCACATTTCCTCCACTCTTTCTGCCATTTCTTCCAATTTTTGTTCACCAAGTCTTTTTCTCTGTTGTTCCTCTTCTGTTCTCTTCTTCTCCTCCAGCCTTTCTTTCTCTTCTTTTATTCCACCTTCTTCGATTTGAAGTTTTAACACTCTTTTATTCTCCAGTCTTCGTTCCATTTCTTTTCTTAGTTCTTGTTCTTCCACCGTTAGCCTCGCTCTCATTTCATGTCTTAATCTCTCTTCATCCTCGCTCCCCAATTTTTCTGCTCCATCATGCTTTCCTAAGCTTTCGTTCTTCAATTTCTCTTCCCACTCTGTTCTCAACTTTTGTTCCCACTTCGGTTTCAATTTTCTTTCCAGCTTCTTTCTTAATTTCTCCTCCCATTCCGGTTTCAATTCCTCCCACATCAACTTCATCTTCTCTATCCACTCCAACTTCAATCTGTCGTTTAACTCCTTTTTCAATTTCACTTCCAAGCCGAGCCTCTCCTCCTCTACCCGTCTCATCATTTCTTCTTTATCTCTCTTCATCGTTTCTTCCATCTCACTAATCATTTTCTTTCTTAACATTTCCACCTTCTTCCCAACCATTCGTTCCATTTCCTCCTTTGCTTTCTCCTGCTGCTCCTCCGCTGCTATTCTTTGCACCGTTTCATCCCTCAGTGTGTGCTCCTCTGTTTGTGATGCGGTCAATCCCTGTTTCTCCAACATTTTGATGGCGTGCTGTGTGTTGTGTACCGATTTATTCCGATCGTCTTTTATTTTTTGTGTCATTTGTTCTTTCAGGTCATCCTCTCTTGTTATCCAAGCGTCTCCATGCTTATCTTCCCCTTTCACCCCTTCACTCCCTTCAATCCCTTTCACCCCTTCACTCCCTTCACTCCCTTTCACCCCTTCAATCCCTTTCACCCCTTCACCCCTTTCACCCCTTCTCTCCCTTCACTCCCTTCAATCCCTTCTCTCCCACTCTTACTCTCCGATTCAATCACCCCATTATTCAAAAACTCTTCCCAATGCCCCACACCATCCTCCATTATCTTTTCATAGGCATCCCAGCTAACACGTGCCATGTGATACCCACTCAAATCCTTGTATCGTTCTATAACCGTGCTATCCATCCTAAAAGTGTTCATATTCGTTCCCATTCCGTAATCCAACACAACATAATCTCTAACTCTAAAATTGTATTTTACTGCTGCTCGTGCATCTTCTCGGTGCGTTACATCGGCTGTTGCACATAATGCAGTCAATATGAACATCATGCGTGCTATTACCATGTTTATATCGATTGCACGTCTATTTATATTTTGGTCGCTGCCAAAGCGGTAAATTAGTGCATTAAATGACAATGCAATTTCAAAGATAAGGAACCTAATCCGGATCGTGTAAGATAATTGCTCTCTTTCAAATTATTATAGTCATTTTATGCGGTGATGTACGGAATGGTTTGTTCATCATCGTATGATCGTGCCTGGAATGGCAATTACTGCCAATATCACCAGCAATTAGTATTTTAAACCAATAAATTTGTTCAAAATATTTCTTATCCCGTTCATAACTCGATCAGAATTACTGCTCTCCACCGTGCACGGTCCGTTCTCGATCAAAGGTACGTTCCATACTGCACCCCTTAATCTCACCCATACTACCACCCCAATCTTCGTGTGATTAACAGGGAGTTCAGCACCCACCAAATATCCTGTCTTTTGCTTTGGTATGAACGTAAAAAACATCTGCAATAAAACACCACAAGCATTTTATTCCTTAAATGGTATATTTCATATTGATAGGTGAAAAATAAAAATGATGATACACCTCGCACACAGCAACACTCTTTGCAGGTATTGAGCCGTAATACCGGTCTTACCTAATCTTTGTGTTCTCAAGTCTTTTCACACTCGTGCAGAGCACGAGTGCGTTGTACCTGCTTAGTGCGTGGTGCGCTACGAGCACTTTGTTGCGTGCTTGGTGCACGAATTGTCTTTTTACTCACACGATGAGGTAAATTGAACTGGCATTGCTGCAGGGCATCGTTACAGTTAGCTGTGAGAAAATGCCTTGGTCATAAAATGCAAGAAAAGTACTTTACCGTACTTTTTAGCGTATTTAATGCACCGGTTTGAACACCTCGTGCTGGTGTCTTTTGTTTTGACCGGTGTCGGCACGGTTTACCCCTTCAGAGCCGTTTGTTGTGGATTGCATCTGCCGTAGTGGTTAGACCTGTGAACCACGATGGCACTGTTCATGACATCAAGGCTGCAATCAGCAGCTAAGGACCTCCCTTTGACCTGCCACTCCGTCTTGCAATGGCAGTAGCCCTGCACTTTGCCGGTCACCGCAGCTCCGCCTATTTCCGAACGCATCTCCTGCTGCACGCAAAGAGTTGTAGGTATTTTACAGATCTGCACGCCAAGGTGAATTGAACACGGTCCGTATTGAACGAAATGGCCGGTCTCTCTGCTGTGGCGGCAATGCGTTACCGCCCCATGTGCAGCTCCAAACGAAGTACCCGGTATAAAAAGGTTAAATTTTAGAATTAATGAGCGGTAAGATCGTACGTAGTGGTAACACACCGATCAGAAAGTACGATGGGATGAATTGTTGTAAAATTACGAACTGCTGTGGTGCAAAGGAGCACTCAAATCGAATGCACGGTTATGAACCGTACCCCCGTTGACACAGCGAGCACGTGGCATGTTCACGTGTTTCCTGTGAACGAAGAACGTGCATTCACTGCATTGTGCTATCGCATACCGCCATTTTCTGTGAACGGTGTGCACAACACGTTCACCGCAGCTGTGCCATTGAAATACACCGGTATTGCAAACAACAGCGGTGGCGTACCTCAGCATGACCAGAAGATCGTGTGCAGTTCCATCCCACCGCAAAATAAATTAGGTAATGCTCACCAACGGGTACCATAAGTTTGAGCATTCTCAGGAAAATAAAAAATGAGCAACCATTCCAAAAATAAATATGTACCGTTCAACAGGCTGATCACCATCCAAAAACAAAAAATGAGCAACCACTCCAAAAATAACAAAAATATTGCACCAACCCCGCCAACACTCAAAATGCTTTTATACTCTACAATATTCGATACTCACGGCAACGTACACCATCAATCCGGCACAAAACCGCCGTACATCGACAGCATAATCGACACGGTAGTACGAAAGAACATTCAGCACGGTGAAATAATGGTGCAGGGCCGCAATGTTGCCTATAGAATGATTGGGAAGAGGGTGTTTATGTGTGTGGGTGATGATGCGAATGCACAGATTGATCGGATGGCTGCCGCGTATCAGGAGGGTGGAACAGCAGGTGAGCGGGCGGTAGATGAGCGGTCTGCCATGCAGAAACAGGGTAAGAAACACAGGCACTGGGTAGGAACTGAACGGGAGTTGGACTATTCGAGCTCTGCTCGCACGGTGAGCTACGTGCCGGTCACCAAGAGCACGTTTAACCTGTTTGACGTGAAACGGCGCTTGTTCAAGACTTTTGATCGTGAGGCGTTGCTCACGCACCTGCTCAACAAGAACGTGGCTCCGGAGGTGGCGGGTGATGTTTTGATGTATGCTGAGAGCATCGACGATGTGCGTGAGACGATGAGGAGCATCGTAAGGACAAAGATTCTTGGGGAGGGAGGGGGCGTGCCGTACCGCGTTGCGCTGGTCGGAACGAACGGTGTTGGCAAGACAACAACACTGAGCAAGCTGTGCTACCACTTTGCAAAGCATGATAAGAGCGTGTACGTGGCGGCATGTGATACGTTCAGGGCAGGTGCTATCGAGCAGCTGCAAACGTACGTGAACCGTTTAAAGATAAATCACAAGATTGACATACACCAGCAGGGGTACAACAAGGAGGAGTGGAAGGTGGCACGTTCTGCCCTGCAGCATGGCAAGGCGTACGATGTGATCCTGGTTGACACGGCAGGCCGTGTCAATAAGAAGCCGTTGATAGACTCGCTTAGAAAGCTGACAAGCCTTGGTTTCGATGACGTGGTGTACGTGAGCGAGGCATTGAAGGGGTACGAAAAGGATGTTCTTGCATTTGACATGGTGACAGCAATCATTGTGACCAAGATTGATACGGTAGATGACAGAATAGGCTCCATTCTCAATCTTTGTTACTTCAGCAAGAAGCCGGTCGTGTTCTTAGGACACGGCCAGAGCAACGTTGACCTTGAAAAGGTGGATGTTGAGAAGGTAATTGATACGCTGCTCAGCGAGTAAGGCACTGCCACGCTGAGTGTGCCGTGGTGCACAGATATAACTGCCGTTTATGCACTCTTTAAAATAATTAAATACGACTTTTGGATGCGCAAGGCGCGAGCATTCACTGTCGTTTGGCAGATGATCACGAAGTGCTTGTGTTTGTTTTGTTATTTCGAATGGGTCAGTGTAGGTCTGAGATTTTCTTCTTTTCATGTTTAGCACAGGGAACACCACGTGGAACGGTGCGTTTATAAAGAAAGCGTTTTTGATCCCACTGCAAGATTTGTACTCGAAAGCGGACAAAAGGAATGCATCGTCTGTATTTGATCTTTCTTACCATACGTACAGAGCAAAGATGTGTTAATAATGGTACCTGTGTTCCTATCTTGTGGTAAACCGTGCTTTCATTCGAATAGCTAACGCGTTATCTTTTGTGCGTCCTTACAGCTCGGTCAAAAAGTTACTCAACCGTGGTACCTGTTCTTTATCACTCGCCATACCATGCTACTACTCCATGCTACTACTCTATGCTACTAATCCATTCTACATCATACTCTCCATTCTACTAATCCATGCTAGTACTACTCTATGCTAGTAATCCATTCTACATCATACTCTCATAAATACTACTCCATGCTACTACTCTATGCTACTAATCCATTCTACATCATACTCTCATAAATACTACTAATACATGCTACTACATATCCCCCACAACACTACTAAATTCCTCATAAATCATATCCAATCCACCATCTCCATCAATTCTCCACCTATAAATTATTTCCTTTTATAAACAAACAATAACAACCCTCAATGTCACTTACATTGCTCATCACCCAATCATTCCTAATATCG
Organism: Vavraia culicis subsp. floridensis; assembly: GCF_000192795.1. NCBI lineage: Eukaryota > Fungi > Microsporidia > Pleistophoridae > Vavraia > Vavraia culicis. Next base: position 28,496 of record NW_007360620.1, on the reverse strand, counting down.
GAGCTGCTCCTCCTAACCATTCTTTTATTACCCTTCGCACCCCAAAAGCTTACAATAGCCCTTCCCCGTCCCGTCCATCACCTTATTTATGCACTCGTCATGCTGATAGCGTTTTCATTCGCCGACTCGCTGTACAGAAGGTCATACCAGCAGTATTTCTACCTGAACGGCATTACACTCTTCCTGTTTCTGATACTTAAGAGGATGTTGAATGTTGTGAGTAAATTGAAGAGAGAGGAGATGGAGGTGAGTGTGATGAGGCGGCAGATTGAGAATCATAAGAAGTTTGTGATGGAGATGGTGGAGGAGAACAAGAAGTTGAGAGAAGAGAATGAAGGTTTGAGGAGCAGGGTGGTGCTAGATGGCGGTGCAAGCGGTAAAAATGAGTTGAGGTGTGGCATCGGCGATAGCGTTGCACGTAATAGAATTGCTGATGGCGTTGGCGTGGTGAGCACTGCCGATGAACCACTGGTTGATGCTCTTTGTGGCGGTGCTCAGTGCGGAGACAGTACGATGCATGCTGCCGATGAACCACTGGTTGATGCTCTTTGTGGCGGTGCTCAGTGCGGAGACAGTACGATGCATGCTGCCGATGAACCACCGGCTGGTGCTCAGCATCGGCAGGTAGCCGATGCAAAGAACGATTCAAGATCAAGTGCAGGTGAAGCGGTGCGTGAGGACAAGGGCAACGTACCTGTGCATGATGAAGAGAATGAAGATGAGAACTGGGGACCGGAATGGTAGATTAAATTTGTTGTACGTAGTTATATTTATACTTATGTAAACCTTATTTAAGAAATAAAATCTTAATTGTTTATGCAAAGCATTGCATTCAATATCTGTAATGTCGTGTTGCTGTGTTCGTGCCAATGTACAGGACTACCATACCCACCCTGTGAAGCACATTCCCTTCTTCGTGGTAGTTAACGAACTGGTGCACGACAGCGAAGGCATGATGTAGCAAAGCAAGTATGGACTGTGATAGCAGTTTTTAAAGATTGTCGTATCAAATCCAACCCAACACGTTATCCAAGTAGCAAAGATCGTACGCCAAAATAGCTTTAACGATAATTTGATTTGAATACGTTTATTCACATCCACAGATTCTCATCAATAATAAATATTTTTATTGTTAAACGCTAAAACCAAAAACTATGTGCTCAACAAATTTATTCCTTTCATCCCAAATAATTTTCTTAGCAAAAAAACCGTTTATTCATTTTCCCTTTCTCTAAACCGTAGTTTGTACAGGGAAGCAAATATGTGTTTGATGAGCATTCCCTTTGTACCGGCATTCAACAGAATACAACCACAAATTCAAAACGTAAAATTTTATTTTTAATTGCATTGATTACACGTACCGTGCGAGAGGCGCACTGCCAAAACTGTGCATTTGTAAGTTAACTGCATAAATCAATTCTGATCGGTAATTTCATGTACACCCGCTACTTTGGCAACGTGCTGTTCGTTTCATACCAACAGCATGGTTCTTATTACACCATTTCCATTGCATTCTTCACCCATTCTTCCTCATCCATTCTTCCTCATCCATTCTTCCTCACCCATTCCTCACCCATTCCTCACCCATTCCTCACCCATTCTTCCTCATCCACTCTTTTTCATCCACTCTTCCTCACCTATCCCATGTCGTACCCCTAATCGCATATCCTCATCTTTTTACGCTTTCCCCACCACCCTCAATCTCATACAAAAAATTAAACGGTCCATCCACAACACACTCAACCTCACTGTTAGATCCAAACTGTCCCGTAGAAACAACCCCATGCACACGTCTCATCTCACGCACCATACACTCAAACATGCTCCTCGCTTTGTCCTGCTCCATCATTATGTGGTAGTCCAGCTTATTGCCCTTCATACGCGCATTCAACGTAACATTGGATATTAACATGATGTGGTGGTGCGTTGCTATGGGAGCATCATCGAACAATCGCAACGATTTTATCTTTTGGACCGCTTTGTGCAGCGCAGCGGGAGTGTCTGTGCGCTGGAAACCTATGTATATGAGCAGACCTGCTGATATTGATGATATGGGTGTACCGTTTACAGAGACCTGTGCTTTTTTTACCTTTTGGATTATTAGCTGCATTGGGGGGGCGCATTAAAACGTTTTTATGGTTGGGGATAGTACGGTGCTGTCCAGGCACGTGGGCAAGTGCAAATAAAAATTATTGCTTAGGCATTCTTTGTTTGGCATTGAAACAGTGAAGCGGTAGTTTTAACAGCAAATTTGTTTTAATCGAGACATAAACGTGCAAATTATTATCACCAATCTAAACATTTAGTACCCTTCCAAATTATTATTGTTGAAGCACTGCTCCTCAATGCCGCGATCAAATAATCGGTCCTTGCGTGACAAGCAGTGAGTTTAGCCGGAGTAGTTAATCAATCCAGCATTGATTAATAACTGTAGCAATTAATAAATTTTTAGGAAACTGCCATGGACCGCCCAGTGTAGAGATGGTTCTACATGTATACAACAACACCCTACACAACAAATGCCAAAATGTTTAATATCCACCACTAAAGATACAATACCGTTCACATTACCGATAAAAATACCTGCAGCTCTTCACCACACCTCCTAAAATATCTCATCGCTCTCCACACTCTCATACCCATCATCCTCATAGCACTTATACTTCAAAATACCACCAATACCACCAAACCCTTCCTTAAACTGCTCACCCTCTGTGCTCTTATCGCTCACTATACTCAGCTCGGCATTGTACTGCTTATAATTCTCAAGCAACCAGTCTATGACCAGCTGGTCATCCACTGTGCCCTCAATGTTTTCATAAACTATCAGCTTGGTGACGGCCTGCTCATCAAGGAGACGCAACGTGTTCTTCTGGCCGTATACGACCATATCATTCTCCAGGTTCTTGAAGAACTCTTGCAGCACCTTCCTCTCTTTGAGATACCGACACATTGTCAAACTGTCCTGTGCTAGCTCTATTGCTTGATTAAGACCGTTCTCACCGCCATAATTTGTGTCTACCACACGTATAACACGATCTTTTATGTTTTTGAGAAGAATTGCGCTCTCAAAAAGCTGATTCTTAAAATCAGCTGTTCCTGCCAAAATATACCCCTCCTCACTCGTAAACAGCGAGTTAGCAATCTCAGCTACTTTCTTCACGTAGTGGTTCCTCTTTTCTATCCTAAGCCTTGCGAATCTAACACTGCTTTGACCGCCCCTGCCGTGCTTCTTCGGCAGAGACACGCTAAGCGTGTGCAATATTTTCTTTACATTGCTGTTCAACGTGGCAAATACTGTTTCGTTACCGTCCATCACTATAAAACCGAACGTTTCATTTTCTTTGAACTGCTCAACCAGAGACTCGGTGTGAAAACGGCTGTCACACATGTACACACTCGTGTTGATCGGTTTCAAAGGTTCCATCGCAACAGAAATCTTTTTCTCCTTGTTGTTGTCCATCACAGTGCCCACAAAGATTGCCAGGCCGTTCGGTGGCACGCTCTTGAATGTCCGCAATTTGTGCTGTGCTGAGGTGATTGCACTGAGCACTGAAAGTCGGTTAACACGGCTCTTTATGTTTGATGCCGTGCCGTACTCATCAACAAGCATTTTTAACGCCTTGGGTATTTGATCACGGGGCGGAAGTATGAGCGTTATCATTGATGTGCCATTCCCCCTGCTGTCCCGCAAATACAGCAGCTGTTTCTTCAAAGCGTACGATTTTATTTCGTCTTCCTGCATATTGCGAAGAAGGGTCGCGGGTTTATAAAATTTTTTAGTTCATATCAGATTTTTTATAAATTCATCTGTCTGAAGCGTCTTACATTTGCTCCACGTGATTAATCAGCGAGTAAAATGATGCGTGCGCCTGTAGTGTGGTGATTTACCGCGCGAATGATTTTTGTATCCCCTGTGTTCGCTGCGACCGTTCGCACTACCGGGTATTTACACCGATAATAGCATATTATTGGTGTTCAGCTTATCATTTCCTGTCTACAGTGCTTGCGAATCGTTTTTCTTCTGTATTTCATTCTTTATTAACCGGCCATATCATGCAGTTCTTCGTGTATTGCAATACATAAACTTAACCTGAATTGATGATCTACACAGGTTTTGTTGGTCAATTGTACAGTGAACTGCGCTATACTACTGGTAGAACGTTACCTTTTCGAGTCAATAATGAACCCTCAAAATAATCCTTCTTCTCACGTGCATCCCATCCTATCAGGTCATGACACAAAACCGGTGACTATCATCGATCTTTGCGGACAAGAAACGTGCATTATTCAGGTGAATTGTACTAGTTGATAAATAAACGCGCATCTCAAAGAATTGTTGACCAACTCAGTTCAATTCGGTTGATGCAATTGTGCAGCCTGAGCAGTGCATCCGTTGTGAAATGAATTTACCACGAGTCACACCAGCAAATTACTCGGTAACGCAATTCAAAGGTTCTTTTTCCGGTGAGTGAGTACCGCATTTCGGATTGCAAATCCATCAAATTGCAATTCTTGGTAATATTTTTGTGACGAAACATCCCTCCACGTACACCGTTAATTCAACTATTAATATTTTACCTCTTGCTTCGGTAACACCGAAGCAACAACCACCTGCAAGACTGCTACTCCTCAGAAACAGATAAGCAATCGAATACTGAAATAAACCAAAGCTTAGATCGCAAAAAAGTGATCAATTCATGGTTTCTTCAAGGACCAAAACATCCTCTACCGTAGCACACATGCTTGATGTTGGTCGTGCGCTTGTTCAATGCTCACTTGTATCTGATCCGTTAGGTGCACCTCATAATGCATTAATCTACGATGCATATCGTGTGCATATTTATAGTTTTACTAAAACCTTAATAAGGTGCATTTTTGCAATCATTTTGTTCTAGAACCTTAGAACAGTAAAAGTATAAAAGTACACCATCTCAAGAACAACATTAATGTACGACTTATTTGATATGACCAGGTAGAATATTTAGCAGTGCTGTACGATGGAGACATGGTATGTTTAATTGTATACAATGATAAATTACAGTGCCTGATTCATAGCGGAACGTAAGCTGTAAATAATCCTTTAGGCTGGAATAGGCAAAGCAAATAATAGCTGGCATAAATGTATGACATTGCCGTAAAAAAATTTTTCTCTGTATTCGCATGTAAGTATTCTAGGAAAAGCCGTTTTCTAACATATCACCTAGTTGCAGCATGCCTAAAAGCGCAGCTTGCGATGTGAAGAAGGAATATGGACATATCTCAATTATTTCAATGACGATACAGCCAGTGCAGAAAACCTGTTTATTGAATGCTGACATAAAAGAATAATAATTTGCATGTTTAGTACTCTTTCGTTACGAGTCCTTCATTTATAACCCATACGTTCAACACCATTCAAACGAATGCGCTTGTCTGAGATCACATCCTTAGCAGTTCTTCACTGAAAGTGTGCTCAATACTTACTACAACAGAAAGGTATCGCTATCCTAGCAGCTATCAAAAATTTTTGACGGCGCAGGTCATGTACCGATACAAAGTGTGGATGTGCATCACGTTGTACCAGAGATACTTGAGCACAGAGTATCACAACACGGTAGTTCAACTAATGCAGTTCATCGTATAGAAATGTACTGCGAGCAGAGAATGTGATATTTATATTTATTGCCAAGGCGGTCCGTGTTCAATCAAATTTACTTTCATATCAGCGTGTGCCCGTGTGTCAAAGTATGTTTACTAATTATTTCCATGTTATAACAAATTATTCCATGACACAACTAATTTACTTCCATGCTACATTTACTTTTATTTATATAGCAGAATATTATGCTCATAAACACAATACCCGTTCTAACTTGTAAGTCCCGGTGACGTACTTCCAGGTGTGACAGACCCATCCCCTATCCCAAAGAAATCTTTAATGCCATCACCCATTGTATTGATAATTTCTTTAACTAGCCCCATCAGTATTTTCAGCCCATCCTTCTGTTCCTTAAGTTCTTTGACGCGTTCTATGGTGTACGCCAGCCAGTCATCATCATTATCAGTACCAGCCGGATGATTGCCAGATACACGTGTTTCGCTCGGTCTCCTCTTCGAACCACTGCCCACTTCCGTATCTTCCTCCTTCTTGCCGTGGAAGAATCCGAAGTAAACTACCGTAGCCGCCAGACCGATAATAGCGAGCAGCACGACTGCCCATAGGACGTATTTCTTATGTTCTGGTTTCATGCCCTGTACAGCAAATGCACTTTTATACGTGTGAATTATTCTTTATTGGTGTGTTTAATACTTTCGTTTTGAGAGGCTCTGCAGTTAATTAGGATGGAAAAGTTGAGATTAAAAACATGGAAGGGGAAATACGAGAAAAGAAGAAAAGGATGGTTGCGCTGGTAGCAGTGCCAAGTGTGGAGGCAATAAACGTACTTTTGGTAAAAAACTTGCTGGTGCGTATTGGTAGCGTGGTGCTTAGCACGTACCAATAAATGCGGTACAATCAGTGAATTACCATGGTATTGATCAGCAGAACATCATAAATCAGTAAAATGATGTTTTAAGGAATTTATCATTGGTCACGTATTGAGGTACGGTTCGATGTAATTTTGTTATTTGGCGTGCAACGCTGTAATGGCAGTATATGGTAGGTTAGTTTTCAGTACAGGCCGTAAGAGTACCTTAAAAATACTGATCGTGCTACAAAGCCGTCCAAATGCTACCATTTATGCCCAGAAATACACCGCCTTGTCCCCAATTCGTGCGAAGCTCGCTGCTCCATACCGGTTAAAAGGGTAACAAAATCAGATACAGCAATTATACCCTTTTCAACAGCAAATATGTTCGTAATGAACAGGCAATGCACCGTAGCTATTTTACACTTTTTGTGCTCCACACTAAATTACGTACCACGTAATGTTACGGTAATAAATTCTGTATTTTTATCATTTCTATGAATGAGCAAGAATTAAACGCAAATAAATATTAATGTTTTATACCGGTGGTAGGTTGGTGATCTAACAGATCAAGGTTAGATTGGAATGTATGAATGGTAGTGGCTGAGTGTGAGGTATATGATTGGTTTAGTTAACTAATATTTACTATTTATTCATTGTTTGATCATTACTTACCTCAAATATTTGAATTTATCCGTATAAGTACACATGGTTTATCAACACAAGATTAATTAGTTGTGCTATTACTACACGTGCAAAATCGCAGAATACGTGCTATATCACCATTTAAAAGTATAAAATAACAAAGAATAAAATATTAACGTAATAAACCAGAATGTTGCAAATTGTACTTTTTACGAATAGCACCACTCTAATACCAAATAAAGCATTCTCAACAGGTAACAATAACACCGTGATCGACTTTAAAATAAATAGTTGTGCTGTTATTGCAAGAAAGATGTAATTGTACCGTTTTAATGATGCGTTCCTTGCTAAAATGGTGTTAACACCAAAAAGTAGTAAATTGTGTAAAAAGCACGTGTAATTAATATTTTACGGAAAGGTGGAAAATTAAGGGTAAAAAAAAGTAAATAATAAAAAGTGTATTATAATTCGTCTGATAAATCATCTTCTTCCAGCAAGGAAGCTGTTGTTAAACCATTTGCTAAGCCGTTTACAAGGCTGCAAAAATTTATTATGGAGACTTGGATCGACAAGATGAAGAGTGGCGACAAAATCATGTCAATTAAAAAGGAAGTGGAGGAGTCAAAAGGAAATGTAGTAATTTTCAGAAGTTGATTTCCAACTACAAGTTGGCAATGGAGCAAGAAAAGCTGAAGATTGAAAAAAATATTAAATTAGACACTAATGGTTTGGTAAACAACCAAGACCATGGTAATACAAAAGGTTGTTTACACGAACATAAGGACAGCATCACTTTCATGGGTGAGTGCAGTGACAAATCTCATCACGATGATGAGTCATCAGATGATCGTCTTGCCGGTGGCGATGGATCTGATGAGAGTACTGATAGTAACGGCTATCACGTACAAAGTGAAACAGCCGAGCACTATGCTGGTGAGCTCAACCAGATCTGTGCGAATTGTACGGCAATGCACTTTAAAGACGAGGCACACCGTAGACGTGCGTACAAGAGCTGCTATCACTTCGGCAAGCTGGCCTACACACCACGAGATAGCTATCCAGAGTATCTCAGATCGCCGTTCACCGATACAGCAAGCAGCGATCATAAAAACTTCAAGGCCAACATACGATCGTACAACAGTGCCCTGTCGTTTGCGTCGATGGGTGCACATGTGGAGCAATTCACACGAGGGGTGTACTTCTTCAAGGTGCATGGTCAGGTCTACCACAACACATACAATATAAACCCGCTTGAAAACACTAACAGGAGATACTCACAGTTGTATGTGATTGATACAAACGATGCCACAGATCTGAGATCGAGAAACCCTGCAAATGAGAAGTGTAATAGAGCAATACTACACAATCTTGACAGGACAATAAGAGAAGTCAACCCGTGTGCAGAATCTTGCTGAGGTTGAGAGAAGTGCAGTGCGTGAAGGAAAGTGTTGATGGACCTGAACATGGTGTTCAACAAGAACATTCATCGTGACATAAACAGGTACAATGCTCCTACAACGGGCGAGATTACAATGATATTTAGCGAAACACAGCTGCCATTCATACTCAAGAGAAGACAGTTTCCGGTTCTTCTTTCGTTTTCGATGACAATCTACAAGTCACAGGGTCAGTCATTTGACAAAGTAGGTGTTTATCTGCACTACCCAGTCTTTGTGCATGGTCAGTTGTACGTAGCTTTGTCGAGAGTGCGCTATGCAGACGGTCTAAGGGTGTATATTGCTGACAATGGAGACCAAGGAAAGTGTGAGAATGGTAAAGTATACACAAGAAATGTTGTGTATAATGAGCCATTATAATGAAAATGATTTATTGATTTGTAACTATACAACAGTTGGTAGAAAGGAATGACCTGATGTTTTAGTTATATTCAAAAGCGTTATTTTGGTATACTATCCATTCATACATCCTTTTTTGAAAAACAAGCAGTGCAGCTAAAGTTAGTCTTTGCATAGAACTGAGCATAAGAAACATTTCAGGATCTACTCGCTGATGTAAGTAGCTAAACATCTTTACAACATGTTCTTTGTCATTAAACATGGTTCAATAGATCAGTTGTATGAGTAAAAGAAGTAAATATATCTACCCGTTCTGCACTATGTACTATATGTAGTAAGTCGAAAGTAAATAAACGTATTATTGACAAAAAATGTTGGTACATAAACCAAGTATTATCCAGGCTATTTATTATTTTTGTTCATTTTAGCAATTACATGACTCTTGCTATTCCATGCTCACTGGCTCAATATTTACACATCATATGAATAAGGGTATGATTTTTCCGTTTGTGCACTTTAGGAAAGCGTATAAATACAAAAAATTTGTTAATACCCCTTACCAAATATGCAAATGATTATAATACTGATAAGATCGGTGTATGTGATGGATAACTCGTATCCCGACGAGGATAGTGGACATATCGGAGAAAGTTCTTCAAGCAACACTTTCATATATCCTGGTATGGAAGTAGTCGGCCATCCTACGCAGTTGACCGCGTGTAGCGATGGATCACAAGAACATGCACAACATGATAGTGAAAGTGCGGGAACGAGCAGCTCAAGAAAACGCAAGAGAATGAGCGGACAATCGAATGAAGGTCGCTCGGACAGGCTTGAAAAGTTGCAAAATGTCATTTTTAAAGTGATAAATATGAGAGAAGATTTTGCACAAGAATATAATCAAACAACAAAGGATAATTAAGGAGATTTGGAGTTATCCAGGTATTTTGATAATCTAAAAAAAATGTTGGTTAAGTTTGCACGTTGTTTACATACAAATATGAGAACGATAATTAATACGGGAACAGATAATTGTGATATTTTGTCACATATTTCAGAATATATTACATTTAGGACAAGCGAAGAAGAACAAATGAAAAGATTTAAATTGTTATTTCTGGAGCTGGATATTGCACAAGTTGATGTTCCTTGTGAGGGTGAGAAAAAAATTTCTCTGTTGCTGGTGAATTATGTCAGCTATGACAATGAAGGGTATTCTATGCTAACAACTAATGAGAAGATAAGTGAGGCAGAGTATTTTAGTAGTCAAAGTGTGAAATGTGTAGGTTGTAGGCATTCTCATCGTAATAGATGTTTTATTATGCAAAATGTGATCGATATTTTATTTGAAAACTCATTAGAAATGCTGTACGGAAACAAAGTTGTTGACAAGTGTTTGCTTTTTTCTGAGTTTACAAGCCTTTGTGGGTATTTTGTGCAGTTCCACAACAATGTAACAAAAATATTGCTGCGTGATAAAGCGATCACGATATATCTTGTCAGCAGAATCGAAAACATTGCAACATCATGCATAAAACTGAGGAATAGAGGAGATAATCCGTTCGATAACAAACAGAATATACTGAGACAGATCGTTTATCGTTCCTTTGTTCGTACATTTCTGTTTTCACAACTTCTTTGTGTCTTCAAAGTTAAGTCAAGCGTTATTTCTAAGTACGTATTTTTTTCCGAGTTGGAGTATACTTGCTCAACAGTTTGTGGTGCGAGTAATCCTGATACTGTTTGCGATACTTTTTTGGAGGGATATGAGCCTCTATTCTTTTTGCTGTCTGGTTTATTTGACAAGATTGGGTTTACAAAATATGATTGTCTCGCTACTTGGGATAAGAATCTAAGCATGGAGCACTTAAATGGAAAATACATTCTTAAGGAGATTCTTAGTATCTATTCAGATCATATGAAGGATGCACTAAGACAAAACGTAAAATGGTTGTATGGATATATTGGACGGTATCTCTCCACAAGCTATTCTGAAAGGCGAGATGAAATACTTAAGAAAATTGAGGAGTTGGATTATAACAACTCTGAACATATGGAACAACAAGTTTGTGATCTTTATAAGTGTGTTAGAGGACATCTGGAAGAGTTAATACGCCAGTAAATAACACCCAGATATGAGAATCATAAGATTAAATAATATTCATGGATTTGTGTTGTCTAAATATTGCATGTGTTTTTGTAGTAGTTTTTACATCTGATATTACAGTTCATTATTATTGTGAACAAACATTAGATGATATCATCATCGCATGAATAAAAAGACAACTCAGAAGCTTATTAATAAATCGAAAAAAATAAATTATTTGACCCTTCGAGAGAAATCAAAAATGTTTGTTTCACGTATTTGCACTGAATATATAGTCAAAAGCTGTTGTGCAGCTCATTCTTTCCGAGAAGCACTTAGTCATCACTTATAAGCAATATCTACTTTGTAGTACATCTTAATAAATTTTTATACACTAACACATACATCAACTTTAGTGAATGTTACATAAAAATGTGAATAAGGAAATAAAACGCTCTGTTCTGAGCTTGTACAAGAACGCTTACTATTGGTCGAGTTAAATGGCGTTCTACGAACACATTAACACGCATTTTATTCGTGTGACAATGGATTAGTGTTGTATTTCTGGAAATCATTTCCACGGCTCAACATCTCGTTCATGCTTTTTTGTCGGACCTTGTATTTTACTTTCATACAGTCTTTCTACTGTCCAACACTGCACTTTTCCCTATATCTTGTTTTATTTTACTTCTTAACACCTCAAGCACCTTTCATCTCGCGTGTGCATATGTTTTTTGCTCATCCTTAACCCATGAGCTTTTCAATCGTACAGGGCCTAAAAGACGAATGGCTTAACAAACTAAAGACGAAAGCAAACCGCAAAGTATGCATTTACTACAAGAAAGAGCATAGGAAAAGCATTGTATATTTCCAATGCGGTTATAAACTGGCAATCGGTGGGCACCGAGATGACGATCATGTTCTTATCGTGCAGAAGAGCGATTTTGCAGACAAAACCTGTTTTACATTCTTTTTGTCGAACGAGAATGTGCCAAGAAACTTCAACAAAATACCTAAAAAATACGCCAATCACCTTTTGATCACGCAGTACTACGAGAAGCCGTGCGCACTGAACTACGTTGTTAGTCCATGCAATTACACTCCTCTTGTAAAGAAATAATAAAAAATAATAAATAATAAAGAAGGTGAAAAAACGTGTAATGGAATTTAATTGAGAGGGTAAGCATTGATTGCCTATATTTTAAGGAACGGTGATCAAAAGATTTTTACTTTAATTACATCCATCCACATGCTTCCACAGCACACCGCTACGCTTATCACCTTAGACTGTGCATCGATGCTTGACGCAGAAGGGATCTTCAACGGAAAAGAGCGCATTTTGTGAACAATTCGTTTGAACTGTAGGAATGGGTAGCATTGCTGCTACTGATCGTACAAAGGTACGAGAATAACGAAATGTTCAATTTGATAGGTGATATTGTACTGTGAGCTGCAGGGCATTGTTTGCTTGTTTTTAGCCGTGATCGTACGATTGGTGTTTTGCACTTTTGATCGTTTTAGTGCTGTCCGTTTGATGTTCCACAGTTTTGTGCTATAAAACTATGTTAAGCATTTTTGTGCATTAAATCACAACCACTTCTATTCATTATTTTACCTGCCGGTATTGCCATACCATTCATTTTTTATCATTTCCTTTATCCATCCTATGAATGTGCCTTTTCACCTTTCCTTTCTTCACCTTTCCTTTCTTCACCTTTCCTTTCTTCACCTTTCCTTTCTTCACCTTTCCTTTCTTCACCTTTCCTTTCTTCACCTTTCCTTTCTTCACCTTTCCTTTCCTCACCTTTCCTTTCCTCACCTTTCCTTTCTTCACCTTTCCTTTCCTCACCTTTCCTTTCCTCACCTTTCCTTTCCTCACCGCTTCGCCCCAAACACGTCATTTGCCCTTTATTTTGCTTCTTCTGCCTATGCACGTCCCCAATCACTTCCAAAACACCAACAGATAAAACGTGAAAGGCCTCAAAAAGTACAAAAAAAAAGGAACGTGCCCTCCCCAGATGGATCACGAACGAGCAACAATCGACAAAATGATAAATTTCATTTACTTCGAGGCAAAGGAGAAAATAAATGAACTGAAAGCAAAAGCAATAGAGGACTACAACACAGAGAAGAGCAGACTGATAAAGGAGCGCAGCGATGTGGAGGAGTTGGAGCTGAAGAAGCGTTTGAATGAGCTGAAGATAAGCAGGTTGAAACGGGTATCGGAGGTAAAGTTGGAGTACAAGCTGGAGGTGGCGAGGCGGAAAGAGGCACGCGTGAATGCGCTCGTTGAGATTGTGAAGAAGAGGTTGAGAGGCGTGCACCTCAACCAGCAGCTGATCAATCAAACAATGGATGTTGTGGGGGATGAGACGGACGTGGTTGTGTATGTGTTGGCGAGAGATAGGAGCAGGGTGAGCAAAGGCGAGGTCAGAGAGCTGGACAGCGATAAGCTGGGAGGCATCGTTGTTATGAGCAGGGATGGCACGGTGCTGGTTGATAACAGCTATTTGACAAGGCTTGAGAAGATGAGGGAGCAGCACATGCCGAGGATTAGTAAGGAGCTGTTCAAGGGCAGGGAACGGGTGAAATAAATACGATTGATACTTTGGATGCGTGTGCATGCACCGTGGGAACGAGCGATGCGGTAGTTGCTGTGCGATTTGTGGGCAGTCGTACAACAACGGAGCACTTGTGCGCGGCACGATGCGGTAAATAAACGAGTTTTAGCAAAAAAGAGAAGCTCCGCTTGCAATGGCTTGGACTGAAACCGCCCATTTGGGTATTTCGTGGCGGAGATCGTGAGAGACGCTCAGCACGCCGTAAGGATGCGTGCAGAGAACGGTTGTTCACGAGGGGTGGTCACCACCATTGCAAAACGTACCAGACACGAACTGCAGGTGCACGCACCCCGTGGCACGGTAGCAGTGATACACTCGCAAAACCGGCAGGTCCTGAAAGGGCAGCGCACCAACATTGATCAGGGCAGGTGGTACGTTATAAAAGCATCATCACCTCTTCCTCATGGCACATCCGCTCCTGAGTTCGAGTGCAGTTCACGATTACCAAATGCCACAAAAAAACGTGCAAACACGGTCCGTTCATGTGTTAAAATACCGTTGCAGAGCGCACACCGTTCCTTTTACTACCGAGCCATCCTAAAATTTTTACCTTTTTAAGTAAAATAATGCCAAAAGCTGCTCATTTCATCCTCGGCATCTTGAACGGTGGAAATAGCGCATTTGTTCAGAATGGCACAGATGCAAATACGAGAGAGGTGGAACAGGTGATGGCTACGGTATGGCGGCAATGATCGGAGTGCCTGCTGCTATCTTGCTGCCCGCTTTTCGTCCATGGTGTGCACTTCGTAGGTTAGACGGAGGGCTGTGAGGACGCAGAGGCGTGGGAATGATTCGATGCTGAGCATTCGGAACGGGCAGGGAGGTAAAAAAAGGAAGGGCTGACACGGGTGGAAATGAGCGAAAGAGCGATTGGAGAAACTGCACGAGAAATACGCGTTAAGTCACCCGCGTGGTGATGCATAAACGTACGTTTGGTGAAAACACCTCAAATTGCGATTGCTGTGCATTAAAAAATAATTTTTTATGTTTGCAGGCTGTTACGCAGTGCCGAGCAGCTGCTGAGGTGGAGTGCACTAAGTGCTATGAGCTGAAGAATTTAATTGGTGTTAGAACAGCAGATCGAACAGAATTGGTTTACCGCACTTCCGGTACGGCAACGAAGCGAACAGCTGTTTATGACGGGGTGGCGTGGTGGGCAGGACAGGTTGATGCGTGCGGAGGATAAAAAGGCGTGTTATAAGAACGAGCCGGTGAATGCAACCGTTTGCACGGTATTTTTTACTCTTCAACAACGCTTGTTCTAAAAATGCTGTGCACACGACCAACCAGCACGTATCACCCTTTCGTACCTGAACGGAATTTCTTACACGTTCAACAGCGTGGTACTCTGTTCGAATCAAAAATGGTTTTTCTTACGAACGTACCATCATCAAATATTTATTTTTTAGAAGTACGTTCAGTTTTTGGTTAGGCACTCTGCCCGTCTCTTCAAGGTGCTCTGCCCGTCTCTTCAAAGCGCTCTGCTCGTCTCTTCAAAGCGCTCTGCCCGTCTCTCGAGATTTCTTCGTCCACTTGCCCATCAAAATAAATTACCATTTTTTGCCGATCCCCCGATGACAATTGTGATAGACAACGGCACCTGCACCATAAAGTACGGCATAGCGGGCACGCAGCCGCGCACCAAAGAGAACATTCTGTACAAATCAAAGCACAGCTACTCGTTCGTGCCATCAAAGGACAGCTACATCAAGAAAATGTTCGTGAACAACATACCGGTTAATTACGATGTGCTGGAGGGAACGCTTGACTGCTTGTTTTCTGAGCTTGCCATTTCCAGGGTGGACGATATCGTGCTGACGGTGGGCGTGTGCACGCCAAAAATAGTGAGGAGAGAAATTGCGGAGATGCTGTTCGAGGTGTACAACGCACGGCGCGTGCAGCTGGGGGTTGACTCGGTGTACAGCTACCTGCACAACGTGAAAGACCGGAATAAATGCGATATTATCGTGTCTTCGTCGCATTCAGAGACACATTTGGTGAGAATGGACCGGCTTGATGACGTTGTAGCGCTGCCGTATGGTGGTGAGCGTGCAAAAGCGTATTATAACGCGTTGCTGCGGCCAAAGAACATACGAAAGACGGAGTTCTACGTGAGAGTAGCCGGAGATTACCGAAGAGAAGCGCTGTCAATTTATGATAAGCTGAGGAGCAGGGACCTGAATGGCAGTTACGTACTGGAGGAGAAGAAGAATGCGGAGAAAGCGGAGAATATGAAGATTAACGTTAAGAAAGCGTTGGAGAAGAGGAGGCTGAGGAAGAAGGAAATGGAGGATGGGGATGTTGCTGAGACTGAGGATGATGTTGCTGGGACTGAGGATGATGTTGCTGGGACTGAGGATGATGAGGAAGGAAACGATGAGAATGATGAGGAAGGAAACGATGAGAATGATGAGAGTGGCGGGGATGACAGGGATGGAATCATAATCGATAACTCGCAAAATGCTGACGAGGACCTCGAGATGGATGAGCGTTCTCATGTGCCGCAGGTCAACGGACAGTCGGTGGACAGTGCTGCCAGAAGAAACAGGATGGTGTACTTCTCAGCGGTCTACCGCAACAAGCAGAAAATAGAGAAATGCCTTTCGAGGATGAGGGACAGGCTCACGCAGATGGAGGACTTGTACTTCAAAATGAGCGAACCGGAGCGCTACCTTGAGAACATGAAGGAAAGGTTCTTCGTTCTCAGGGCCCGTATCCAGGAAAAGGAGAACCTGAAGAGGAAATTGAAGAACAAGAGGAGCAGGGAGAGCGCACTGCTGAGCAAAGTAGCAAACATGAACGAGAACGAGCAATTTTTCACGGAGGAGGAGGTGGAAATAATCGAAAAAATCAACGACATCGACCACGAGGACGGTGTTTACGAGGAGAAGTACCAGAACCTGCTCAACGAAATCTACAGGCTCGATCCCTCGTTCGAGTTCCTCGACTTTAACACGGTTGAGATTATGAACGGCGACCACATGGGCCTGACGCTCTCCAACACGGAGAGTCTGCGGGTGGGCGAGGCGGTGTTCAATCCAAGCATCATGAACTGCTCGCTGCCCGGCCTGTCAGAAATGATAGAAAATGCGTTTCAGACCATCGGCAAGGAGCAGAAAAACGTAAATGTTTTTGTAACGGGCGGCTTTTCACAGATCGATGGCTTCTTTGAGAGAGTGGTGGCTGAATGTACGATGAATGCGTATGGTGCAGTGAAATTCATCAAGGCTCAGGATCCGATCTTGGACGCCTTCCGCGGTGCATCTTTCTGCGAGCACTTCCCGGTGATAACCAGGGAGATGTACAGGGAAGATGGGCTAGAACGGCTTTTTGAGTGATTTTGCCGTGCCGGTTCGGCTGTGAGCATCCTACACAGTAAAAAAGGTTGATGTGAACGAGGAGGTCTGTCCACCGGGTCGCACCTCAGAAATGTTTTTGTAATCGCGCCGGGCGGTTGATCGTGGATGAGAGCTTAACCAACAAACTGCTGCGCTGGGCGGTATGTGCTGTCCTTGGCTGCAGCGCCTCTTAGCATCGCGGCCCGTAACACGCCGTGCTCGTCCAATTTGCTCGTTGCATGAGCATGAAAAACCTGAAGCACCTTATCGTGCCAGAAACACCCGTTGGATCAATCGGTTGCCCATAAAAGTGGGCTGTGCCCGTGGTAGAAGCTGCTGCTTATTTTTGTGTGAAGGCGTGTTTAATTAAAGGCGTTGCACGGCTCATTCAACGTCCTCTTGAACTGTTGGTGATTTTACGTTTTATTTTGGAGGGAGCGCCCGGAGACGGCAGTTCTTATGAAATCTGCTTGGTATTGAATTCGTTCCTGGTTCGGTGCGCTCTCTGATCCTTCTCTGCTCGAGCGCTGCTTCTCTCACCCAAAGGTAAAAAACCTTCGCGTCATGCCGCCCAACACCGCCCTCTCACACCGCATCGTAGCAGTACGATCCGAACGTCCGTCTGTTCTCAAGCTTGTACTGTATGATCTTGTCATCCATGGAGATGAACACCTTCTCCTGGTCCTCGAGAAAGGCCGACCCGCTGATCTGCTTGTCCATGTCATCAAACACCTTTATGCTTTGCTTGTTCTCGTAGTCTCGCGCATCAAGCAGCGTGAAATACGACACGTGCTCGGTAAAGATCAGCAGATCAAGCGAGCGCTTCTTCGAGAACTCCACGTTCCGGCACGCTCCCTTAATGCTCCTGTTCTGTTTGCTGCGTATGACCATGTTCTTCGTGAGATTGCGCGTATCGTAGATGCAGATGTACCCGTCCTGCGTAGAAATTGCAAACGACGTGGACGTAGCGTTCCACGACACCTTGAACCCGCCGTCGTTCATGCTCTTGAGTGTTCTGTCCTTCACGAACTTTCCGCCCTCCACGTTGAAGTAGAAGATCTGGTTCGTGTCGCCCACGCTCACCAGGTGCTTGCCGTCCAAGCTCATCTCGCAGTTGTTCACGGGCCATGGATGGGTGATCATCTCGAGCTCGTCCAGGCTGTCGTACGAATACCGGCGTATCGTGTTGTCGTTGTTGCAGAACAGGAAGTTCGTCTCGCCGTTGAACTCGCAGATCTTCACCGCGTTGTTGATGGCGTGCCCGACAGTGCCAAGCACAAACCTTTCGTTCTCCAGGTTTTTCACCGCGTACTGCCCCTTCTGCCCGCCCACGACCACGAGTGAGTCGGTGGCACTGATACTCGTCGGGAAGAACGAAAGGTCCGTTATTATGTCGTCGAGCGCACCGGTCGGCACATTGAACTTGCACACCTTGTTGCCCTGGCAGAACACAAGCGAGTTGCTCGTGCCCTTCAGCATGTCGCGAAGCTGCCAGTGCTGCACAGGCACAGCTATGCTGTGCTCAAGACACTCCGGCTGAACAAAATCGCACGTGTCCCTTAGCTCATGAATTGTCATCGATGTGCGATGGCGAAAAGCGTTTTTATGGTAGAAAATGAGTGTTTTAACTCTCATTTGCTCCTGATATTCGATTACTGGTCGGTTGCTGCTGATCGCTCTGATTCGTTCGTGGAAGCGCAAAAAGGGCAGCGATGGGGTGATTGGGATAGCAGAGCAGCAACAGATGAAGGAGACTGCCGCACAGGTATTGGTCAGGAACAGACCACAGGACAACCGCTGGTGCACACCGATAGCAGACGTTGAGGGCCGTCCGGTGCGGATGCCGTAGCATACGAACAACGCATCCAGGACTACCAACCGGGCATAGGACACGTATCCATCCACGGATACCTGCACATGCGCAATCAAGCAGCAGTTTCCGAGCGAACCCCCGATCTGGCCGCTCTTCATTTGTCCGTTACCCTGCCTGATCTAAGAATGAAAAGAAGTTTTGCGTGCCGTGGCGCGGTTTAGACGTGTTCTACGTGCGTGACATAAAAGAACAGCGCAGCAAATGAGCAATAAATTCATTTTTTGCTTCATGCGGTAAAAAAGCGGTGCAATACGATTACCTGTGCCAGCGTGTGCACGGTAAAGAACTGTCTTTGTTCACAAGAATGATCTTTTTAAAATTGTAAAGATGTGAGTTTGTTTCGTTCTTAGCGCACGAGTGGGGTACATCACTGGTACTGTATTATATTTCCAAAAAAGGAAGTTTTGTTTAAAGTTGTGCTATATCACCTCACACTGAACAGTACTGATTGAATATGATCAAAAAATTGGCGTCCACGCTTAGAAACGGTTGTTTCGAACGAATGCGTTTCACAACCAAAAAGCACCAAAACTTATACACGGCGTATTACGGCATTGCTACGATCTTTTCGTCCTGCACCTGAAAAACATTTGCCCAGAAAGGCGTGCATACCTGATTTTGTGCCATGAAAGAACGAATTGATGTGTTTTTACCGAAAGTTTGTTCATTCATCTCCTTGCAGCACACAATTCTGATAAACGTGCTTTCGATAAAAACAATTGCAGCGCATCACCATGTATCGAATGCGATCTGTGTGCTTGATCTACTCCTTCTGGTCGAAACACAGATACCGGACCAGAATGTCTGTGAACAAAAGGGGTGTTCACCGCCTGAGGGTCAGCTCGGCTGTAAGACTAAAAAATTGGGTTCGAGGTGATGGGCAAATTTGGTTTAATTAGTCGGACTTGGTGCGCAGTGCAATTTGGAATGAAACGTACCACCGGCACAGGAACGCAGGGCACTCGAACAGAACGGAAAGATTCACTTTATGGCCAGAAAACGATTTACCTAACGCTCGAAGAGCAACTGCTCATTTTCTATCGCAGGACTTGGTTCAATACGCTCTCCCGTTTTAATTTAATGTAGCACGGCATTCAAAACAAATTGTTCAGATCAACATCGGGTGCTGCCGCTTTCTCCTTCTTTATTATACCCTGTGCACCTACGGCAAGGTTCCTTCGGCCCAGCTCTGCTAGCTGCTGTCCCTTGATGTTCCTCAGAAAGGCCTTCATCAGAGTCTTCCGCTTCTTGGCATCTCGCCGCATCTCAGCGAGTGCCTGCAGATCGTTGTTGACCATCAGCAGCGTGTTATCGTCATACACATCGACAAGCATGTTCAGAACATCACCCTGCAGATCGGTGAGACCGGGCGAGTTGTACAGCGTAAGGAGCAGGTACGTGCACCGCGGCTTCAGCTCGCTCGGTATTACCTTCTTGTTCAGGATCAGCAGGATTTTTCGCAAAAGAGAAATCTCGTCGATTTGCAACAGCTCTATCATTGGGGCCACAAGCTCGTACCGATTGAGAACACCGAGGTAAATGCGCGTCAGCACGCTCAGCTCGGTCCATTCCTCGCTGTCCCTCCACTCCTTCATCACCCTGTTGTGCACCCCTTCAAGGAAATAGCTGTAGCACCTCAGGCCGCCCACAAATTCGATGAAATACTTCAGCTCAAGCACAGGAACTGTGCCTATGCTGTTGTAGCTCCGCTCTATAATCTTTGAATCGATGACCTCCTCGTTGCTGTCGAAGTTCTTTCGTGCCAGCACCTTGCGTATCCGCTGCAAAATACCGAAACAGAACCTAAAGTCATCTGTCTTCATAAAATAGTCGTAAAAGAACTCAACGTTCTGCATCGCTCCGTTCTCGTCAAACTGCAGGTAATAAAAATACTTCTCGGCCACCTCTGCGTTCCAGTCGATGCCAAGGATGTTGTAGCTTGGTATCATCGTAGCTATTTTAACGTACAATTTGTTCGATTTGATACATTCTATCAGGTTGCGCAGCTCAATCTCTGAGAGCGGCACGCGATCGAGCGCCTTGATCATGAGCTTCTCTCCCTCTGGGTCCGTGCACAGCATCTCGACGTAACCAAAGCACCGCTTGTCGCGCTTCTTGTAAAAATTGCACGCCTGCACGAACGAGTCCTCGCTCGCAATCTCGTTGTTCTTCAGGAGCTGCACCAGAAGCTCTCGTGGCACCTTCTCTACATTGAGGAACGATGCATCGAACTGCTGGCGGGACACCTCTATAAAAAATAGCATGGCCTCGTTTCGCGTGTAGTTGTCCGCCTCATCGTACCGCTCTGCGATGCTTTCTAGGATTTGGCATATTCGCGCCATCTTTGCCTCGTAAACGCCTGATGAACCGGGTGCAACCAAGTCGTCATCGTAGAGCAGGCCGATGCGCCGCCTCAAATACAGCAGCGCCGCCAAAAAGCACTGCTCGTCCGATATCAACCCGCGTACCGCGTAGTCCAAAAAGGGCGTGCTCTTTCTGTCGAGTGCAAAGAGCATCTTAGCGTTCGGGGGCCTTCCCCCCAGGTACGAGAATAGAAAATTGTAAAACGCGTCACTCTGCTTCCTGTCGAGCACACCAACGATGAAGCTGTCCAGATCAAACGATGAGTAGGCGTTAAGCACGATTTGCGGATCAAACTCTAAGACAGTGCTGAGATGCTCGAATATGCTGATGCATATGAGCGCAATTCCTATTTCGTTCTGGTCTTGCAGATTAGTCCGTATGAGAAAAGACGAGAACCGCTCCGCAGATATGTTCAGGGCCTCCTTAAGTTCCTTGCGCCTCTTCTCGCTGATCTCGTTGCCGTACCTGACGTGATAAAGAAACTTTTCAAAAATGTTGAAGCCAAGGGCATCGTTGCCGGCCATCAGGCTCAGCACGTTATCGAGAAAATTCGGAAAGTGCAGCGGCCAATCAAGAGTACCGGCCAGCGCATACACAGACGCAAACTTGTTCGCAAGCTCGTTGGCGGGGTAGTTGAAGCGCTCTATCAGCGCTATCAGCGGTGCCATGCTCTTTCCCTCCAGCTTGAACTGCTTCATAAGCTGCTCCACAAGAATCAGAAAGTATATTTTGGTGCGCTCGCTGCGCAGCAGCTCCGAAAGGCTTTCCAAATCGGCATTAGTCAGGATTCGTCCCATTTCTGTTTCGATACCTTTGATGTCGTTCGTTGCAATCAGGTCGATCAGCTTGTGCATTGCTCGTATTTTTAATTTGAATGGGTCCGAAATAATTTTATTAAAAAGTTTTGCTGTAAACACGGTCTCAGCATGCTGTGTCAATCGCGCGTGCAGCGTGAGGCGGTTTAATTAAAATAAATTGATCGGGCATAGCTAGCGCAAAGCCGTGCTCAGACACGTCGCTGGGCTCTAAGGCGGCGGTAGCTCCGCCGGTGCATGTTTATCTTTGGATGCTTCGCGGTGGAGCACGTTACAGAATGGTTGTGGCTGGCTATCGGTTTCATATAAGAACATCTGAAACAGGTAAACGGTCTAAAATTAGGATTTTAGCACAAGGCTCGGCATGATAAATGGTTTTATCTCAAACACCGCTTTCTGTCACCACGAAAGTTATTTCTGTCCGCAAATCAATTTCTGGAATAAATTGAACCTGGTGGGCTCATCGCGTGCATGCGATCGATCAGCACCGTTTTCGCATCGAATGCACCGTTGAAACTGTGGTATGCTGTGTAGAAGGCATACCATGCATCGACCTGGAACAGATTATTCGAGCTGTGTGCATTTTTGGCATATTTACCGTAAATTGAGAGGAAAGACGTGATTTTGTATGAGAAGAGGGTAAATCGGTGCGTAATACAAAGAAGAACGCATGAGGAGATACGTAGAACGCTGCAGAAGCAAAAAGTACTGGGACAAGAGTGCAAGAAGAAAAGAGAAAACCGACCCGTCTGAACGTAAGAAAAGGGTAATTTACATACTTCAGAGGTTGTACAAACTAACTATGGGCTAGGGGCACAAAATGCGCTTTGGTATCAAAGATTGAATTTTGGCCACAAGCGGTTGGCGCATCCGTTAAATCGGTGAAATGGATCGGTCAATATTTATGATCGGTCACCGTCTATGATACAGCACGTGGGCTGTTGATCAGTGACCAAACCTGGAACACCACCGAGTTGAAATCCTTACGGATGCGAAGCACCACCGAGTTGAAATCCTTACGGGTGCGAAACACCACCGAGTTGAAATCCTTACGGGTGCGAAACACCACCGAGTTGAAATCCTTACGGGTGCGAAACACCACCGAGTTGAAATCCTTACGGGTGCGAAACACCACCGAGTTGAAATCCTTACGGGTGCGAAACACCACCGAGTTGAAATCCTTACGGGTGCAAAACACCACCGAGTTGAAATCCTTACGGATGCGAAGCACCACCGAGTTGAAATCCTTACGGGTGCAAAACACTCTCCCAAAAAATGATACTTAAACGGCACATTGCCAGTGCCTAAGACCGTAACACAAATCGACCGGTCCGCATTTACTCGCCGTACCTTGGTAGAAGACCCGTAGCACAATAACAATTTATTCTTGAACGTAAACAATCTCATCGATCTTCAGCACCATATTGACAAGCTGCGTAGCCATCAACATCTGCTTTTTCTTCGATATCAGCGAGTCAAACACTTTGTTCTTCTTCATGTCACTGCCACTTCCCATGCAATCAACGCCTAGAAATGAAAATTTGGTTCGCACCTGCTCGGCCTTGAGGCTATCCAAGGTTTTTAACGAGTCAAGGCCGGAGTTGCGTGCAAGTATGAGCGGGATCTCCTCAAGAGCGGATGCAAAAGCCTCCAGGCACTCTCTTTCCTCGCCATCATCAACCTTGTTGAGTTGATCAAGCAGCTTCAGTGAGCACGCTATTTCAGAGCTACCACCACCATACACCAAAAATGGGCAGGTCAGGATATTTCTGGCTGCACTCAAGGCATCCGTAACGCACCGTTCCGCCTCTGCAAGGGCTAAATCGCTCGATGCCCGCACAAGAATCGTCACAGTTTTACCGTCATTGTTTTCAAGCTTGATCATTTTTTCGCCCTGTGTTCCCAGCGTAACTTCTTTTAAGCTTCCCTTGCCCAGATCCTCCTCTCGCAGGTCTTCAAACCGCGAGATTATCGACCCTCCGGTGTAGACAGCAGCAAGCTCAAGGTCTTGGCCGCCCACCCATCGTATAGCAGGCAGTCCGTGCTCCATGAGAAGCGAATTTGCCTCGTCATCAAATCCCCACTGGCACAGGATGACATTTGCGCCGGCGTTCTTGATGCACCTTATCATTTCAACGAATTTCTCTTTCTCGTAGTTCTCCAGGCTCCTGTAATCCTCAACGGATGATATTCTGAGCTCGTTTTTCGTCTTCAGCTTCGGTGGCTCAAAAGGACAGGTCAGAAGCGCAATGCGTCCGTCTTCAACAACTTTCTTCATCTGAGAGTGCGAGAAGCTCTTGTCAAGAAGCACGCCGTTCACCAATTCAATACCTTTGAAGTCTGTGCCGATTTTCTTCACGATCTTGATCAGCTCGAAGTCCACATCCCTCCTGTCCCTGTCACACACCCTCAAAATGGCATTCACACAAACCTCTGCGACGGCATCTTTTGCTTTCCGGACAATCTTCGAATTCAAGGAGGTGAGCGCAGCATTTTTCATGTTTTCCTTCAGCCAGTTAGGTTTTATTTCTTCTTTGATGCTCTCCAGGTGCTCAACCACCATCTTGCAGGCGACGTCGTAGCCCTCGCTCACCTTGATGGGATGTATGCCCTTCTCAATCAGCTTCTCCGCTTTTGTGAGCAGTGCCGAGGCGATGAGAACCACGCTCGTTGTTCCGTCGCCAATCTCCTCATCCTGCGCGCTACTAAGCCGCTGCAGCAGCTTACTAATCGGGTTTTCTGTCATGATCATCTCCTTGAGTATAGTGGCGCCATCGTTTGTGATTGTGATGTCATCATCAGGGCTCTGTAAGATCTTGTCCAGCCCGTTGGGCCCGAGCGAGGTTTCCAGCAGCGAGGATATACCCTTAATTGTGGTGATCGAGTCCTTCAGCGAAGTGCTTTTCGCTTTTAGTTTGGAAGAGATGGTGATTGCACGGCCGAGCTCATCGTAGATTATGCTTGCGTTCATAGGGGTGCCGTAAATCGAACGGTTATAAATTTTTTTGGGGTGCACGTGCAATGCCAGGGTGTCTCTGACAAACGAACAAAGAGCGTAATTTTTTTGCTTCTCCATCGAAAGCATGTTCGTTTATTTTCGATCCTCGCCACGCAATAAAGGACAGTTGGTCCACTCGATTAATCCTTCATGTGCCACGCTTCGGAAGTGATGCGATTAGTGCTGTATAAAAAGGATTAGCTGTTTATGACAGCAACCCGATGAGATATGCCGCTCATTGCTGCCATCACTACTGCTATAGATGCGAATATCCGTTTTCATGGTAGCACATCATTGTCAAGCTGGTTATGAATGAACACACTGTTGAGGTATAGAAGTCCTTCTGGATTAACAAGGTGTTTAGCTCTCTTGAGAAGTGACCAAGCACGTAAGAGTACCATTGGTTATTGTTACGGTGTTTGCTGATCGTTTCATCCCCTTGATATCTATACTAGCACTTTTTTCTGTTTCTTGAACACATCCCTTGTCGATAAAACAGCGCTTACTCCTAACACATAGATCAGATAAAATTGTTTTCTATTTTTGGATCAGAACGTTGTTCAAAAGATGCGTACCAAATATTTTACTATTGAACTGCATAAGATAATCAATAAACACCGCATATTGTCTTTTGACAGATTGAGGATGGTATAGATAGTGTGCAGTGTTCCTGTGTATATCGGAACGATAGGATGTTTGAACAGGCATGTGATCTATATTGACTGAAAATCGCTTTCCTTAGCACATGAGAATGGCTCTGTTTAGGCATTGGCTTTCTGGTACTTGTATGCATGTTAGCTATAGCATTGCATCAAAAACAGTAATAACGTGCATAGAACACGCAAGAAGTAAAAACAGTAGATCTTGTATAATCGTGTCTTGTTGGTGAAGATGATTGTTTATTACGAACTTGTAATTTTTGTGAGACTTGCACGTAGTGCTTTATACGGTATTACTGGTTCACCAAATCAATATGTATTTATTATTGTTGTAGAGAATGAGATGCATGTTAAATTCTGGTAAACTATTTATACACGCTATGTATCATTGCTAGCCACATTTGCGCTACTATCTGGTTGATTACCACTACTTGCACCGGGATCAGCTGTTTCATCTTTCGCTGCATCGCTATTTCCTGAGGCGGGGTCGGAGATTGCATTTTGTGATGTGCCGCTGAATGTAGAGGAAATATGGAATGGGTTAACGATGGAACCAAATGTTGAACCATTTCCACTACCAGAATTGGATGTAGAGGAAATGTGGAATGGGTTAACGATAGAACCAAATGTTGAACTATTTCCACCATCAGAATTGGATGAGATATCGCCATCTGCATCCGGCTCGTTAGATGATCTAAAAAAGCAACAACACAGTATTACTACGGCCAAGACAGCGGCACCAACAACACATCCAATAATGATAGTACGCTTCTTGTTGTGCATGCTGTTGTATGTGTACGATATTTTATACCTGATGTGAAAAGGGGGCGTAGGGTTGACATTACTGTCCAAAAGTTATGCTACAAAGACACAAATATTTTGGATTGTTTAGACCAATCGTTGTATCAGCGTTGTTGTTTTTGATATTTTTTTGTTGCGGTGCATGATGATGCTGAGACAGTAAGGGATTGGACAGCAGATGCCAGAAAGTTAATCATGGGCTGGTAAGTATCGCAGTGACAGTACTATTAAGTAGAGCGGGCTAGACATGCACATGTTCTTCTGCTAGGTATTCGCTTGTAAAGAGACTTAAAGGCAACTTTTGGGACTTTGAAACGGCATGGAAGAATGAGGTTGGAAGTACTGTCGATTCTTTGCTATGGCGTATTTGTGAACTAAGAAAGTTTATATTTGAAATATTCTGATGGTGTTTGGTATAGACCATCCTTTCACTTGGTATAAAGGATTGTTTTGCAGAAAAATTCGTTGTTACAACCTATGTTACCAACCAATCAGTCGAGTAAAGAGGTGGATAAGAGAGGTAGGAACATATGTACTATTCTATAAGCATTTGAGTAGTTGATCAGGATTAATCCACAATTATTATACCAGTTTGTTGTCTATGACAGGGTATTATTGCGATAAGGAGAAAGCCTCTGCTCACTACCTTAGATGATAGAGTTTGTAACAATTAAGTGATATGCATACACCGCCTACAATATTGTCAGTAAATGCGAATCGAGAATTGCTTATTGCAAAAGTGTACCTATAAACATTATAGACAGCGAAACAAAGTGGTGTTGGCCGTATTCTAATTCATATTAACGTGTAAAGCAGGTGCCTATGCGAGAGAAAGTAGCCCTGACGAGAAATAAGGTGCTTGATAAGAAAAGACAGGCATGTTCGTTTCTGTTAAAAAGCAGTTTGTTTGCACAACAACTATATGTAGAGTGATAGGTAGTTTGGACCAATTGTGAAGTAGTGATACACCGATAGCAGCCAAATATTATGAGAGAAGACTAGAAAGTTCAATTTATATTGCTAATGGGCCAGTCATTCACTAATTATCAACAACAAATATAATCTGGTGTGTAGAATGAAGACTAGAAAGCACATAGTTAAACAAATTCGAAAGCAAGTGGTATTGATGAGCTTTGTGAACATAAAAACGATTATAAATAAGGCACAATGTACTAATATTTGCTACATCTGTACAATAAGAGAGTTGCAGTTCGATATGTCAATGGTTTAAAAGCACCGAGTCCGCTTTATCATCTTTTCGCGATGTTTTGGTTGGTATCAGAGCAATTTTGTAAATACGATGTAATTTGCATACGCTTTGGCATTCTCAGATTGTTTAATGGGTATGAGATTTATACTGTAAAAATTGCGTTGTTCTGCTATTTTGTATTCGACATGTTGCTATATAATTTTCCGTATGTGAGGGTATTCGCATTTTTGTGTCTGTTAATGAGACATTGTTTTGTTATGGTAAGTAGATTGGATACTTATCCATTCATCATTTCGTGCACTAGTGCAATAATATGTGCCCACTAAGAACTTTTTAATATTTTTGTAGAAAGTTCTTTGAGATAGGTTAAATTAGATGGGTGCAGAATGACCAAAAGTATCAGTAGAAATGGTTATGTTTGATGGACTCATTTTCGTAGTTTTGCGGGAGTGTAGTTGCCAAAGTACCTAACAATGTGGTATTGTTGTGTATGTGGTATTCATTTTTATATCATCTTTCCCGTCAAAATGCGATATTATCACACTTGTTTGTTTTTAAGCTCCATTCTTTTCCTTACGCTTTGAGGATGAAAACATAGTGATCGATTTTATTTATAGATTTGTACCTAGTGAATGAGATGAATAAGCAGTGACCGTGTATTACTATTCAGAATCGACTGCTTGTTGATCGGTAACATATTGCAAGAAAGTTTCATCAAATAAGGGGGATAGAACACCTGCTTATTTGTTATCACAACAAAAAACTGTGATGCACTGAATGAATGCTTGACACTCTTATCAATGATTTTTTAGTCCTGTTAGAAAAATTTATAAAGGCAAAC